>NC_068988.1:70729751-70730732 GCF_001194135.2 Octopus bimaculoides | reverse complement strand
TTTATATTACATTAATCTTAATCTTATTTCGGCACACATAAGAAAGAAGGAAACAAAGGACCGCTGATGAGGTCACAGAAGTGTGACGAAAGAACTCTGGCCGAAATAAGATTAAGATTAATGTAATATAAAGCTGAAGCAAATTAACACCAAATATACAGTGCATGTGTTTTTATTGGCTAAACTGACAATATGACCATCCCCAAGTACAACAACATATATATATATGTATATATATATATATAGTAAAAAGAATGGTTTGCACCTGGTAGCTTACTGGTAAAGCACGGTCACTTTCACGGTGATCGTTATGTATATGGCAAAAGGAAGATGGAATATACGAGAATTTATCATTAACCACGGCAATTGGTTCGACAAATCTAACATCGATCCCTCGTGGGTGGGACACTCAACGACTGCTTCAGGAGCATCCGGCGGTGCAGATGTATCTCGTCTGGTGATAAATAAGTACAGCTCGTTAAAATAACAGTTCCGCAATGTAATTTCTCGTTTTGTAGGAAGAAAAGCAGCCAGACAGAAGAAATATCTTCATTTATATAGCAGATCAAAAATAAAATCACAGATGGAAAAAAGAGAAACGAACACGCAATCCAGCGGTTATTTTTAATACCCTTCTCGCTGGATTGCGTGTCCGTTTATCTTTTTTCATCTGTGATTTTATTTTTGAAATGCTATATAAATGAAGATACTTCCTCCTCCTGGCTGCATTGCTTTTCTTCCTACATATCGAGAAGTTACATCGCGGAAATGTTATTTTAACGAGTGGCATTTATTTATCAGTCGACGAAATATATCTCCAACGCCGGATGTTCCTGAACCAGTTGTTGAGTTACCACCACCATGGGGGATCGATGCTAGATGTGTCGAAACAATTGTGATTAATAATAAATTCTCGTACATTCCATCTTCCATCTTTCATTTACTATATATATATATATATATATATATATATATATATAT
>NC_068988.1:70708727-70726227 GCF_001194135.2 Octopus bimaculoides | reverse complement strand
TCATTATTAAAAACATTTAATGCAATTTAGAGTTCTTATGTATGAACAATTAAACACAATTTAATAATAGTCACATTTAATTAGAGCTACTGATTTTCAAGATGCTTTTCAGATTTCGTGATTTACTAACAAAATTAATATTCTATGAAATCGATATCTGGTTTATATTCCTTGCTATAGACTAGACAGTAATATTTTTGCCTTCATGTGGAACATTTCATAAGTATCCATACCTGATGCCTTAAATATGCTACAGCAAGAACTGACAATCTGTTGTAATATCATAAACTTATATGATTATTGGCTTCAAAATTTGGCATGAGGTCAGCAATTTCGGGGGTGGGAGAAAGACTCTATCGACTCCAGTATTCAACTGGTACTTATTTAATCGATTCCGAAGGGTGGAAATGCAAATAACTCAGAACCTAAGGATGAAAAATTGCCGCGAAACATTTTGTCTGTCGGGCGAACGATCCTACTAACTTCCCGCCATCGCCATAACTTGTATGGTTATTAGCAAACAATTAAGTTAGTTGGTAGTCGAAAGTATAGCATCAAAAGTTATTATGTTAGCTATTTTAAAACCTGTCGTGGAATTTCAATTGTAAATTTCTTTAATATAGACCAACATAACAAGAGTATAGTAACAATAAAGCATATTAATAAATACCAGCCCTATTCCAGTAATATGTAATTCAGGTCATAGCCTAATGAAAACAGAACACCGAACGCACACTGTAGATAAGACTGGCTTAAAAAATATTCTTGATAAACAATTTACAGTAGATTTTATAGATAGGAAAAGAACCAATCAGAATTAACCATCATACATACGCGCACACGCACGATAAACTGAATGACACAACACGTAGTCGTGAGTTCAAGTTGTGACATCCCTTTCTCTCCTAGTCGATATTATATGCATGACCCTGATAGCGGTCAACAAGTTTTGATATACGCTCTGATCGTAGCAATATATGGTTGTTAGTTGTCTGTCTTTCTTCCAAACTGTCGCTTTCACCTGTTGAAATTGACCCAGCTTCCTCGCTAACTTTCGTTGCATTTGTTACTCGAGATCGAATATGATCCGAATGTCTGCGCACAACTTGACCACTTGGTAAACGCAAATTGATTGAACTTCCAAAAGTTTCAACTACTGTTGTTGGTTGCCATCACGGCTCATTGGGAAATCGAGTATATCCAGCATCAGACGCTTTCAATTGTGGTCCTTCCTTGTTCTTTACATTCATTCGTGTTTGGTTTTCTTCAATATTTTTGTGCGGTGACGAAAATAAAAGATTGGATCTTGTTTGCAGATTGCAACCAAACAATAACTCAGCTGGAGACTTGCCTGTACATTCAGTCGGGGTTGTGCGATGGGCAAAAAGTAAATGATCCAGTTTAGTCTGGAGGTTTCTGGTACTTTGCTTTTTCAATCCATTCTTTACCATCTGAACAGCTCGTTCTGCTAGGACGTTTAAAGACGGATGATACGGTGTAGTTCTTATGTGATGTACCCCATTCTTTCTCAAAAATGTTTGGAAAACCTCAGATGTGAAAGAAATGCCATTATCTAAACAGATCGTTTCTGGAATCCCAAATGTTAACTGTTTTTCTGTAAGACTAGATGGCCGAGTTTTTGTAGACGTAAGAGATTGCACAACATCTGCCTATGTATAGACAATTTAGTTAGCTGATGTGAAATATTTCCACTTAAAAGAACTATAGCACAGGCTCTTTCCCAAGTAACATTTTATTCTTTTCCGAAAGCAATTTAGAACGGAAAGTCTCATCAAGAATACCGGAAAGCCGACATTTCGTTTTCAAACATATTTGGAGGAATCAGATTATATTCACACTCAGGGAAAGCTTGTATTCTGGCAATGAAAACATTGCAACCTTCTTCAATTTTCTGATTTAATATTGTAAAACTGTAACGTGCTGTGTACACATTTTTAGCAGATCCCCAAAGTTCATTCAGTAAACCAAACATTTTAGTTAATGTGGCAGATTCCGTAATTCTCAAGCCGTTGAAGTGTCTTTGTCCTCCCTCCTCCCCGAGAATTGGCATAATAACTTTATTTTGTGACATTCTGATAAATTAATGGTTGGTTGTAATATCGGAAGTAGATTTAAATAATCCCAAAACGAACATTTCCAGCGATTCCATATAGCGTAGGATGGTTTGTCTGAAGCAGTACTCCACAGTTATATGGGTAAACGTAGCATAGCACACATGTCTAACCTCGTCGCCAGTTAATAAGTACCAGTCCTATTCCAGTAACATGTACTTCAGGCTATAGCCTAGTGAAAACAGAATATCGAACGCATGCTGTAGATAAGACTGATTTCTTTATTAGCCACAGGGGGCAAACATAGATGTGACAACACAAAATGTGTGAGGACAAAAACTGAATGAAAGAAAAATGAAATGAAAATGAAAAGATGAATGAAGCCTTTCGCCCCCACCTCTGAGCGACTTCATTTATACTGTTAATACAACCTTAAATGCAATCAGACTCCATGTTTCTGTAGAACGTCAATATTGAAAACATCTCGGAGATTACGATAGTTTATATACTTTGGTACATGACTGGTTTCCATTGTCTCCTACCAGTATTCGAAGTTTTTATTGCAGTTAACTATTTTTGACATTTATATCCCGGTGTGCCAGCGCAGAATTATAGCGCCATGTTATCTCAGTATAATCTGCCGTATTAACTGCTATTGCATCTTCCCAAGTCTTTATCTCGTTGCAGCCCTCTTTATTTAAACAGTCGTATATCACTAGGTATTTTGTTTTTTCACAGGTTGGGGGAGGGGAAGTTTTGGGGCTCCTGTGTGTTTGTGTTTTACTTTGTGTCAGCGGGGTGTGGGAAGAATTGGTGTCTGTAGGGGCAGGATGGGACAACGTAGGCGTGGGTGTGGGACGGGGGTCGACATCCAGTATCTTTTTCCTCTTTTTTCTCTTTTTCCTTCCGACCGTTTCCTAATCATTTCCTTCGTTGTTTGCTTCTTCTTCCCCAGCACTAGAGTTTTGTTTTGTTGGCACTGGAGGTGCGACTTACCATCTGAGGGGTGGGTGATGGAGGACAGTACACTCTCATGTGGCTTTTTAGGCCACATTTATAGCAACGCTAGGTCTTTCCCTTCACTTTGACCCTGATTATCACATCTTCTATAGAGATAGTTTCTACTATATTTTCAAAGTCCTCCGGGGCCGCCTGGATAATCATATCCAGGCTCTATCCTTGCCAGTTCTTATGAGCTGTTCATGTAGCTTGGAGGACCACGCTCTAACTTCATTGCCAAGCAGTATGGCAGCTACTAGCCAAGCTACCTCATTCTCTGGTGGTACATCTTCTATCCTAACCCTGGAAGCACGTCTCCCAAAGTTTATGGGTAGAAGTTCTACTTCTTTTGTCTTTAAAGGGGTTGTCGAGTGTAACCTGGCAGTAGCTACCTCTCGGAACTGCACCTTCACTGTTCTTAACTTCCTTCCTCTGGCAAGGTACGAAATCCCTTACCAGATTGGTTTCAAGAATATTTCTACTTGTGTAGTCGTCATTATTTCATTTTTTTTTGTTTTCATGGAGTATGTTTTATATATTATAGTTTTCTTCTTGGGAGTTTTCAAAATTCCTTGTGGGGTGGGATACCTTTACGTCGCACCCCTCTCTACAAAGTATGTTCTTATATTTACTCATTTTTGTTAGTTCGAATTCGTTGTTATGGCTCTTGGCAATAGCCGCAAAATTTCTTTTCTTCACCTGCTCCTCCATTACTTCGATAGACCTCAGTAGTTCTTCCTCAGAAGACGTAAGCTCCGAGGAGATGAGGCTTTCGTACTCCATCGTTAATACTTGTGCTACCCTCTTCTTCGAAGGGGGGAAAGCGGCAACAGACTGTCGTAAGGCAGTAAAACAAGTGTAACAAAGTGCTTAAAAAACACGGATCAATTTTAACAATAAGCGATTCAACAAAATAACACTCACGTACGTTAATGCTGTAGATAAGACTGGCTTAAAAATACATTTATTCTTGCAAAACAATTGACAGCAAGTTTTATAGATAAGAAAAGAATCACTCAGAATTAACCATCATAGACACACATACACGCGTGATAGACAATGACATTTAACACGTTGTCGTAAGTTCAAGTTGTAACAGATATGTGAAATATGTATGGTAATTACTAACGATAGCGTTGGTGATAATGACAATGAAAGTGTTAGTTATAGTAAATGCTACATATATTCATTCTATTCTAAATATATTGGAAAACGCGAAACAACTACCTTATACTGACTACTTTATAGTTTTACAGAATAAATCTCCAGTAGATGAGGTCATTTTCCTATAAAATGGCTAATAATCAATTAAATGAACACCTGTATTATACTGATCATAAAGAAATATAATATAAATCCTGCCGAGTTGAGATTAAAGCAATGGATAGATTGAGAGAGAAAATGAAGCCATATGCAGTATATACACGGAGCATTCCAGACGTTTTGAGGCTTTTTCAGACATCTCTCCATTTCAAAGAAGTGCAAAACTCTTATCTCCTTCAAAGTAGGATCCCCAGGCTTTTCAATACACTTGTTGGAATTTACAACCACTTTGTGAATACCCCATGGATGTCCTTCGAACTGAAGGTGTCTGATGAACGCTGTCACAGCCTACTTCATCTTCACAACGACTACCCATGAGGTTTTCCTTCAGCTTGGAGTACAACCAAAAATTTCAGGGAACAAAATCTGAACTGAAGAAAGGATGAATTACAGTTTTGATATCCACATCTGTCAAGTAGTTGGTTACTTCGATGGAATTGTGAACTGGCACATTGACCAAATTCTCTGGCCTTTTGTGACGAAATCTGAAATCGTTTAAAACCTCCACAAAGTACTCTTATTGAGCATCGACTAGAGGGAACGCACTAGATGTAGATGATGCCCTTGCTGTTGAAAAAGGAGATCACCACGAGGTTCCAGTGCCTCTGCTCTGTTTGGCCTCTTGTACCAGTGAAAAACAGATACTCGACTTATACAAGATCATCTATGAGTAGTCAGCAGCATTTCATAAGATTCTGAAGCGTTATCAAGTTTAAGACAAAACTTTATTGTCTAGTGAGCTTCCAAATTGTCATCGCGCCCCCACTGCATACTCCAAATTAGTCAGCTATGAGAAGCAGTGTTTGGGAGGGTGTGTTCAAAATGTTGTTACAACCGTCTCTTTCACACTGGAATAACAAAAGTTGGCAGCTAAGCTTATTAAATATATAGTACAGATATACTAAAATTACAATAATCCTGAATTATTATAACTGTCACTTCTAAAAAACGTCTCAAAACTAGAATACACTCCTTATACTGATATATTCTTCCGGCGTTTCCTGTTTTAGTAAATAATGACAGAAAAAAACATTTTATTTCAACAGGTAGTTCTCTTACAAAACTGATGTTTTATAGAAAAATTGTAATTCAGTTGATCTCTGTGTTATGTATTCTTATAAACTAATGTTATAAGATTTAAAGTTTATTTAGGAAGAAAGCATCTAACAAAATGGTTTAAAGTATTTGTTTCAACTATTTATCAGTACAAAGTATTTAACAATAGGCAACTACAAATGAAGCATAGGTAAAGACGAAGACAGTTATTGCTTCTTTTTAGCGTTTGGCTCCGTCGGATCGATTCGTGAGAACACCAAATGTTTTCAAGTAAATTCTACCAAGAAATGAATAATTGAATGTGCCATTGCTAAAACAGCAGAGTCCTATCTTTGAGAAGTGTCTGATGATGTTCATGATGAAGAGTACGATGATGGTTACTAAGATGAGGATGAGTATAGCTATGATGATACAAATATATGTCACTACTTTTGAACATAGACAATGATATAACCTGAGGATGTAACGTTTCGTTTGATATGAATTAGTATTGAATAATCTTACGCTAGAGCTGCTTTCATCTTCAAATTTCATTAGCATTAATAAAAAATTGAAAGTGATCTGGTATAACTTTTAGAAAATGATTTGTGATTCTTTCATGAAGGTCACGGAATTTCAGGGATCAATGAAGTCTAATTTACAAATATTTGACTCAATAGCTTATCTCCATTTTATATTAACAGACAAAATCCTTCAAATCAACTTCTGCCTAGTTAAGCGCAGCAAGGAGACTTTGATCATTAAGGGTAAAGGAAGGACTGCAGCTAAAGCTTTGAATTTTCTCTTTTACAGCTTATGAGAATTGATATTATCCAGTTTTGCATCAGATCAATTTAATTAAAATTGAAGCCCGTTATACATAGGCATTAAACTCAGTTGCTTAATGTTAAAAATAATTACCAAAAATAATACAAACCACATAAAATATTATATTCCATTCTTTTACTTTACTGAATATTATCCGTATGTATATATATTTAGATATGCCCAAAGTCACACAACTCATATATATATATATATATATATATATATATATATATATATATATATATATATATATACATATATATATATATATATATACATGTATAATATTTGTATCTTGATATTTCCATATATATTTGTAGAATTTGATTCTATAATTTTATTTATTTTATTTAAGTGTGTCAAATATTTTTATTAAGTTATATAATTTATAAAATATAATGAGTAAAAAAATCTGAAATAAGATGGGTTAAAATACGTGTTTGCATTGAGGATTACGAAAACATCCAAAAATTATCAGCTGCATGCCACACCCCACGAGAATGTCTTTAAGCAATAGATTTAACACAATGTCTTTACAAGGCATATGAGGCTTTCCAAAAACCGAAGCCAATGAAATTGATATTAAATTATGCGATAAATGAAAATCCGACTAAAAGTAATAATAATAAGAAATATTTCGAGAGAAAAAAAATGACATGTAGTAAAAAAAACTACAAACTTCAAAGGGAATTACACTGCGTTCTATGGATGATATCTTTTATTCAATGTCTGTGAATACTTGTTGATATCACCGGTTCGTAAATGACATTCTTTACTGACAGGCTAATTTTCTTTCTAAGATAGAAGATTACATGAGTTTCTACTAACTTCTAGTTTCTTTTCAAGTTGCAGTAACCATGACTATATCAGCAGCATCATATCAAGAACGAAAAGTAATAGTCAGATTATATGCCAAACTCTACATGCATTTCAAATATTAAGAAGATTTGTCTTCATCTAAATAAACTAATGCAAAAGATTTCATTTGAATTCAAGATATGTACCTTCGAAAGATTAGTATTCAGGAATTTTCATTTCAGAAGACTTATACAATTTTCGTATAGTTTTGTTTTATTGCTAAGCACATTTGGCGTCCAGAATGAAAAATTGTAAATGATATGCATAAAATCAGTTGTGTCTGCGTTTGATAATTTTTTCTTAATTTCGAAATAAAGAAATATACTGTACTGAAGAAGAAAAAATAATTAAAAAATAACTATAATGATGATGATGATAATGATAATGGTGGCAATGATAATAGTAGTAGTGGTGCTGGTGGTGATGATGGTAGTAGTAGTTGTAGTAGTAGTAGTTGTAATGATGATGATAATAATAACACCAAGAACAAAAATAAAAACAACTGTTTGCAGTTTTTAAGGAAGCTGGAAAATACAAAAAAGAAGTCATAGTACCTAACAACTATGAAGAAAAAGAAGAAACAACAAAAGCTGTAAAACAACTGAAATCCAACTAAAACTGGAACAGCAACGGATCATGATAAAATGATGGCAAGAAAAGCCCCTTCATGGCAAATATTGGGTTAAACTAAACAGAAAATAAATAGGCAGAGCAAAATTCCAGCAATGGCTGAGAAGTTCAGAGCTCAAAGCAGGGACTGAAGGATTCTTAATTGCAGCACAAGATCAAAGCCTACTCACCAGAAATTACCAAAAACATGTAAGAAAAAGAAATACAAGTAACTGCAGAATGTGTGGAGATGGAGAAGAAACAACAGATCATATTGTCTTTGGCTGCCCAGTCCTGGCTAAGAAGGAATATATTCATAGACACGACAGTGTTGGGACCTATATACACTGGAAGCTATGCCAACACTATGGAATAGCAACAGAAAAAAAGATGGTATAGGTACACGTCAGAAAAGGTCACAGAAAACGAGAAAGCCACCAATCTCTGGGATTTGCCAATATATACAGACACAGATAGCGAAATTAAGGCCAATAGGCCGGATATAGTTGTCAGAAATCACCAAGAAAAAAAATGCTTTCTAATCGACGTCTCACAACCAACAGATGACAATGTTTCTCTAAAATAAACGGAGAAACTTTCAAAGTACAAAAATCTGGAAATAAAAGTAACACGAAAGTGGAGCCTAAAAACAGAAACAATTCCTATCATAGCAGGCGCATTAGGTATGATAAAAAAAAGACATTCAGACAAATACATAACAAAAACACTAGGACTTACAAGTATATATAATTTACAGAAAATAGCTCTACTAGGCACCGCACACATCCTACGTAAAACACTTTCAGTACAGTGAAAATAAGAGCACCACAACAAACCACAGCGAATACCTAAGGTTTACAGCGCTGCGCCCGGTAGTGCAGTGAAAGCACATGATAAAATTTAGACTACTGAATAATAGCAATAATAATAATAATAATAATAATAATAATAATGATCATAATAATAATAATGATCATAACTGCTAAAAGAAGGTGGATGAAAGAAATGTATGTGGCTGTAATAGAGTGCTACTTCCTGGATAATCCGAGAAATCATAATGAAGTACCCGCTAGGGGATATAGGAAAAGAAAGGACAGGGCATGGAGCGACGGAGGCCTATTTGAATTAAGTGAACAAAATCTGTGTTACCAAACTAGAGCCAAAAGAAAGAATGAATGGTTATCTCCAGTTGAACAAGAAAGCATTACTCGACGGGTGCTTAGGGATATTAAGACAAACGGTGAGCGGAAGATGAGGAATAGAATGCAGAAAGTGAAACTATGGCCGTAGAGTTAAAGGAAGAAAACGAGCATGAGGCTGATATTATTGATGAGAGAACCAAGAAACAGATATCCATTGATATTTGAACCCCCGTTCAACAGAGCTTTCATAAGGAGTTTCAAAAAGTAGACAAAAAAAGAAACTCAAAATGGGTGAGGAAGATAAATGATATCACTGGTGATAGCAAGACTGACAACATCACAGACAGCAACAATCTGATAAATGCAATCTCGATCTTTATAGCCCGGAAGTTAGGTTTGAAAGCCAAAGGTAAATGTTAGTATAACTCGAAGGAACTATGGTGGAAAAGGAGAATAACGCAGTCTATTAACAAAACCCGAAAATATGTTAATATTCTGGAATGGAAAAAAAAGAAATTAAGTTCAGTGAGTGAAATATGTTGAGCTAGAGTGGAAGTGTAGGATGAAAAGAAAGGGAACCAATGTTGTGATGGAAGGATTAAAATAGAGGTTGAAAGCTAAAGCACGTAAACTAAGGAAATATGAACAGATAATTGAGCAGTACAGATTAAACAGACTTTTCGAACAAAATCAGAAACGTGTCTATCAGGAACTGGATGGGAAAGAAAAAGGTGAAAAAGCTGTGCCGGATGCTGATGAAAGCAAAAGACTCTGGTCAAACATATGGTCTCAGTAAAGACAATAAGAAACTGAAGCAGAGTGGTTAATAACACTCAAAGAGGAGAGTGGAGAGTATCAGCAGGAGGATTTGAGAATAACCGAGGAAATGATTAGAGATTAGACAGGAAAATTCCTAACTTGAAAGCGCCTGACCCAGATGGGGATCAGAACTTTTGGTTTAAAAACCCGACAGCTCTGCACAGGAGAATTGCGAGACAAATGGACGAAATACTGAATAATGACATCCAAGTACCGGCCTGGATGACAAATGGAAGAACGGTACTATGCCACAAGGACCCAAGTAAAGGAAATTCAGTTGGAAATTTCCGACCAATACTTGTTTGCCACTGATGTGGAAACTAATGACGGGCATCATATCAAACAGCATCTATAAGTACCTAGATGAGAACGACCTACTACCAGTGGAACAAAAACAGTGTAGACGTAAGAGCAGAGGAACGAAGAATGAATGACTAAGCGATAAGACTATCCTGACTGACTACAAGAAGAGACACAAAAACTTGGCGATATCATGGGTGGACTACAGGAAAGCATATGACGTTAGTTGTCTCGCACTCGTCAATTATTGAATACCTTAAACTGAATAAGGCCTCCCACAATATCCTGAAGTTAATACAAAAGTGAATGACAATGTGGCAAACTGAACTCACAACATGGGGAGATAAGTTAGGAGAGGTAAATATCAAGAGAGGAATCTATCAAGGGGACAGTCTGTTACCTCTCTTATTTGTTGTCTACAAACTGCCATTAACGAGCGTAGTAAGAAAGATGCGTGTGGGTTACATGCTAGGCAGGGTGAAAGTAAACAACTTGTGGGTTATGGATGACCTAAAGCTATTTTGCTAAGACTGAGAAAGAAATTGAGAGTTTGACGACAACCGTGCAGATGATTAGCAAAGATATTGGCATAGAATTTGGGATCGAGAAATGTAAAGCAATGATTCCCAAAAAGGGGAAAATCAATAAAATCATGGGATTAAGCTGAAAAGTGGGGAAACTATATAGGAAGTCGGAGAGTAAGGATATAATTACCTAGGTATGATTGAAAGAGTTAAGATGAATGAACACAAAATGAAAGAAATGTAGAGGAAAGAGTATTTGAGCAGAACTCAGCTTGTGCACTAATCAAAGCTAAATGGCCGCTATAAGATTAGGGAAATTAACACGTGGGTGGTTGCTTTAAAGAGATATGGGGCAGGAATAGTATCTTGAAAGAAGCATGAATTACAAGAGATAGACCGGAGGACGCGTAAATTAATGGCAATGAACAAGGAACTACACCCCAAGAGTGATATGTCAAGATTGTATGTAAAGAGGAAAGAGGAAAGGAGGATGGGGATTGGTGTGTTGTGAAGGTTGTGTAAGGAGAGAGAAGAATAACCTGGATATGTAAGTGAAGGGCAGTAAAGAAGAAATAATTGAAGCAGTGAAAATGCATAGAACCTTAAAAGTGAACGAATCCATAGATGCAACGCCATTTAAGAAAACCAGAGAGAGCAGATGAAGAAAATTTGGCAAGACAAAAAAATGCAGTCATTTCTTGAAGAATAAAGATGATATTGATTGGAACAGAACTTGGCAATGGCTGCAGAAAGGAGACTTAAAAGGGTCCACTGAGGCTTTAGTGTGCAGCACTCAAAAACAAGCTCTCAGAACAAACTATTCCAAATATCACATCGATAAAAGCACCGACTCGCCACAGTGTAGGATGTGTTCTGTGAATGGAGAAAGTATAAGCCATATTATTAGTGAGAGCTGTAAGCTCGCACAACGCGAATACAAAAGGAGACACGACAATGTGGCGAGATATGTCCACTGGCTGTTGAGCGGTAAAGCAAACCCCGACAAAACGGAACAATGGTATAAACACAAGCCAGAGGGAGTAATGGAAAGCGAACATTACAAAATACTCTGGGATTTTAAAATGCAGAGTGACCAAGTCATAGAAGCGAAACGTGCTCATTCATAAACATGAAAAAGAAGTAAAAATAATGGATGTTGCAATACCAGGCGATTCAAGGGTGAAATGTAAGGAAACAAAAAAAGATTGAGAAATACCAGCCACTACGGGACGAGATAGGAAAGTTATGGGGCATGGAAAATGTAATCATGATACCGGAGGTACTTAGAGCGTTAGTAGCAGTTTCAAAAGGCTTTGAAAAACGTATTAAGAATATTGGAGCTTCAGGAAGGTGGCGAGCTGGCAGAATCGTTTGTACGCCAGGCGAAACGCTTAACAGTATTTCGTCTGCCGCTACGTTCTGAGTTAAAATTCTGCCGAGGTCGACTTTGCCTTTCACCCTTTCGGGATCGATTAAATAAGTACCAGTTACGCACTGGGGTCGATGTAATCGACTTAGTCTCTTTATCTGTCCTTGTTTGTCCTATGTTTAGCCCCTTGTGGGCAATAAAGAATTAAATATTGGAGCTTCTGTCAGGCTCGAGGGGATTTAGAAAACAGCTTTGTTGGGTACAGCTCGCATTCTAAGGAGAGTATTGTCTCCTTGAGTCACAGGAGAAGACACTGCTTGAAACCTTTGGTGATTTGCTATTGCCTGCTGTCAAGTAAAGAATAACCTGTAATTAAGAATTATCTGAGAGTCTTTCAGAACAACAACAACAACAACAATAATGATGGTAACCCCGATGCAATACCTAGAACTGGTACTAATACCTTCTGATCTTAACTGATTGGAAGTGTTATCATGTACTTGTTTTGTCTTAGTGTAAAAGACGGGCTACAGCAAATAATCTACCATAGATTTGCTTGTCAGTTGTTTGATCTTAACCAGTTGAGCAGTTCCCTTCGTGTCTGACAATAGGTTCATCTCTGATCACGAACAGAAGTAGTGGGGGAGCATCATAGCTATGTGTTCAGAGGATTTCTTCGAGTTTTGAATAATTCACCTATGGAAACATAGTATTGTGTCTTCAATTGTTATAGTTTCCATCATCTGTTCTAGGTCTTCCGGGGCGGCCTGGATCAACATATCAATACCCTGCCCCTGCCAATTCTTGTAGGAAGCACAAGTGGCTTGGAAGACCACCACCTTCTCCTCCAGGCCGAGCAAGATAGCGTCCACTAACCAGGCTATGTCTATTTCTGTGGGTGTGTTTTCTACGCTTACTCTGGAAGCACGTCTTCCAAGGTATATGGTATAGAACCTCCTCCGTTTTTAAAGGGTTTGCCGAGTGCAGCCTGGCGGTCATTGCATCTCGGAACCGCACCTCCATAGTTTCAAACTTCCGGCCCCAGCCTAGGTAAGCAATTTCTCTCCATATTGGCTTTAACGCCCTTTCAATTCGGGCAACCGTCATTACCTCAGTTTTGTATTTCTTCACAGAAAATGTTCTGTAGATAATTCTTGTCTCCTTCTCACCCTACATTGTTTCTTAATCTCAGCTTATGTTTTCTGATTTCTCGCAAATCAATTTGTTTTCGGTGGCCTTTGGTCACCGTTGCGAAGTCCATTTTTCTTTCTGCGTCTTCCAGGGCTTTTATTCGTTTCTCCTCTGAAGAAGAGAACACCGAAGAGCTGAAGTTCTCAAAATTAATCATTTTTTTTACGAAACAGCGCTGCTCTCTTCAAATAAGGGGAACAGCGTTAACAAAACTGCCACAAGGCAGCAAAAACAAGTGTCAAAAACCACAACAATAAGCATCTTTCAATAAACGTTGCTGACCTTTGGAACAATGCACAAACATGTACGAAGTCGAAATGATCGTAACATTGTTCTCTTTATTCGCCATAAAGGCGCAATATAGAAGGGACGGTACAAGGACAGTCAACACCAGTGGGGACATAAAAATACAAAACGATGAAGGAAATGCATATACGCAATGAGGATGAACGTCTTACCTGAGCCCCACTCTCAGGCAGTCACGTTTTACTGTTCATTATCTGTTAAATCATCAATTTTTAATCGTTTAAAACAATTTTACTTACTTTTTCTTTACCATACAAAAGATGGCGTACTTTCTCTATATTCTACCACCGGGGGAAGAGAATACCATAGAAGATCAACATACGCGTAGAAAACAATAATATGCCCGACATCGATCTCCAGGCTAAAACTGAAAATAATATGTTAATTATTGACATCGATTGCCAAATATTTATATTGCGCAAAAGGGAACTGAAAATATAACAATATACATAGACGTAACTCATCAATTTATAGAATAACATTATACTGGTTAAGATTCTTGTCTATCTTCCCATTTGTATTTGGAACATTCAGAATGAGATATAACTATTTATGCTAGTGACAAGTTATGTAGAAGGATGATACAGTTTTGCGGATTTTGAAATAAACATACTCAAAATGAAAGAACGTCAGAAAGAAGATTATCTCGGAAAATCGTAAAGGCGCCAGCGAAGTTTGAATAAAATAAATAGCTGAACTTAATACAGAGTTTATCGAACTAATTCTGCCAAGAATTAGATAAAAACGATATAGAAATCAACGTGGAACCATCAATAAGTGGAAGGATAAGTATGCTATCATCAATCACCTGATTGTGCAAAGTATCAAATGTAATACATTATCAGCCGTGAAAGTTGATATCAACTCCAGAAATAGCTTAATCACTTTTCAAATCACAGGACTGTAAAGTACATGTTAATGACAAGATTCCCAGCTTCTGGTTGTAATACTTAACTAGCAAAATTAAAATATGAGCGAAAATACTAAATAAAATCTTTAAATGACTGGAAAATGCTCTTAGAACGTCAATCCAATATGTCAAATTATGTTTCCCACAGTTTCTAGTGTAATCAGCATGAGCCTGCGACATCTCTCCTAAATGTACAACTGGCCGCCTTTTGCATAATGGTCAACTATTAACATGGGTTAAAGTTCCAATGTAGCATCAACATCTCAACGCTTTGAATTTCATACTTCAAGATATAATGAACAATGAACAACGTTTTTTAACGCAACTTCCCTAACATTATACATAGACATCGTCGAATAAGATTTGACGAAGAAGGAAAACACAATTAGGAGAAATACAAACGTCCTATGATAGGATGAAAGCTATCCAACCTTCATAGAGAGGCCTCCTCTTTAAGATTATGGTTTTATCACCAGATCGGACATACAAGTTTTGATGATTTCTATACGATTGTAGCCTGTGAATGTTTAAACACGCTTACGAGGCAAAGAGTTTCGTTGAAAATCCATTATTTTATGGATTTTGAGTGCTTTTTTTAGACGTGGGTCTTGTCTCAGTAATGAGATGTTCTTGTATATAATCGTGTAAGATTTTGAATTTCTTGGATTGTGTATTGAGAGGTATGGAAGACTGTTTAACGTACCTTGAGTGTGTTTAGGTTTTCGTAAGTCTTGCATATCGATTGTCTGGCCCGTTCTATTCCATTGTCAACTAATGATGCTGGGTACTGTCTTTCGAGAAGAATTGCCTTTAGTTCTTGGAGTCTTTTATTTCGCGTTCTATAATTTGAGACAACTGTACAGATTCTTCTCGCTAGATTGAAGGGGATGTTTGTCTTCGTGTGCTTTGGGTGAACGGAGTTGTACAGGAGGTATTGTTTGGGACCAGTTGGTTTGTAGTGGATGTCAGCTTCAATGTTGGTGCCTTTTTTATAATAAGAATGCCTAGAAATGTGAGTTGGTGTTGACTATATTCCATTAAAAATTGGATATGGTTGTTGACACTGTTGATAAATTTTTTTTGAATTCATTGAGTTGATCGAATGTGTGAGACCATAAGATGATGCAGTAATCCAAGTAGCGTTTCGAATTCTGCAACATGTATTTGTGGAAAGACAGGGCGTATTTTGATTTGAATTGTTCATAAATTTGTAATTCTAGGTAGGTCACCAACAGATTGGCATACGTTGTGGAAATTTTAGTACCCATTGCAGTTCCTGATGCCTCTCTGTAGGTATTATTATTAAAATTTAAAAAGTTGTTTTGGAGGATAAACTTAAGGCTTTCGATGATAAATTTTTTCTTTATTCTTTTCGGGACCACATTGGGGTATTTCTTTGGCCAGAATTTAATGTCTTCCAGTCCATATTGATGTGGGATCGTAGTATAAAGCTTTATCACATCAAAAGTCACGATGAATATGTCTTTATTGGTATGTGTGGGAAGGTGCTTTAGGAGGTCCAGGTCTTCTCTTATAATACTTGGTATGTGTTTAAGTATTGGTTTTGAAGAGTATATCAATGAGGTTGCTTAATTTGTGTGTCTAACAGTTCGGATCTGACATAAATAGTCTCAGTTTGAGATCAGTGGGTTGTGGTGCATTGATGCAGGTTGAGGTGGACTTTTTGCAAGCTTCGGTAATTATTTTACTCTTATGGATTTTCGAAAGCCCGTAGCGGTTGCGGGTTTTGCCATCAAAATATGTTAGGTAGTTGCATTCCTTTCCCGTAAAGCTATTTTAATGTTGGCAAATGAGTGTGTTTAATTTGGAAATTGTTTTTGATTGTTGGTAGTTGACTACTCTTTCATAGAAGGTAGAATTTTGTAAGAGGTGAGATACAAAGTTTTTGTGTCGTTCTGTGTCCATAATTATGACAGTACGATCCTTATCTGCTTCCTTGATTGTGATGTCATGATTGTTTTGTAACTGGTAAATGATCTCCATTCCCTTTTACTGGTATTGAATTTGGGTTTAGGTTGTGGTAGTTCACTATGTGGAAAGTTTGATATGTAGTCACAAAATGTGTCCAGAGTTTTGTTCCTGCCTTTTGTAGGATTGTAATTGTTTTTATTGCGAACCATTGATTCGTCGTTATTATTTTCCTTGTCAAAAACGTCTTCTGTGAGGCGTAATTTTCTGAAGATGTGTGAGACATCAGCATGTATTTCATTGAGGCTAGGGTTTTGTGGTGCTGGAATGAATTTCATTTCTTTTGAGAGGATTTTAATTTGTTGGGTTGACAGGTGTAGGTTTGTTTACGTCCCCATAATGTTGTGGTTCGGCAGTGAATCAGACTTTAAAAAAATAAGTTCTAGAGTTAATTTGTCCTAAAATGCTTCAAAGTAGTGTCCCAACATGCCCGCAGTCCAATCACTGAAGACGAAAATAAGAGTGGGGTGGGGTGGGGGGAAGATATTATATTTGACACCATTGACAGATACGCACCATTGATGTGAGATTCATATATTTCATGTAACCACTAATTATATGTAACTACGTGTCAAAAGAATGAACTACATAAAGAGAAGAAATAAAACTGAAGGCTTCACTAATCGTTCACTGTTTTAACTTACGTTTCTCTTTCGTCTTCAAATATCTTCTCAAGGAAACAATCAACGTCACCAAAAATAAAACACAAACAATATATGCCCTAAATTGTATATGTAAATTCAATGAATAAATTGAATAAATTCACTCGCTCTTTTTTATATGCTGTGGCTACAAGGCATCGCATTGTCAGAGTTACTTAAACGCCGGACAAAGTGCCATGCAATATTAGTTCTGTATCTGTTTTAGTTTCAAATCTCACTGCGTAAATGTTTGCCTGTTCGAAAGTACAAACAGATCTCGGTGTATTGCAGAACTGAAAGAACGTGATATTATATTCCTTACTGTATTTATTCGGTAAAGATACCTTCTGTTCAAATCCCGGTATAGTCCTCATGGGCGGTAGAATGTAACGACCATCTAGCACATTTGGTGCAGGTAGGTGGAATTATAGCAATTGACTAATAAATATTAGATTATTTCAAAATAGTCTTCATCTGAGTGTGCGTAGGATGAGCAGAGAAACATGGTTCTTATATATATTTATCCATTCACCTATGTATATCTTTAAGACCAAGCGCATATATATACGCATATATATATATATA
>NC_068988.1:70705660-70708716 GCF_001194135.2 Octopus bimaculoides | reverse complement strand
TATATATGTGTGTGTGTGTGTGTGTGTCTGTGTGTATGTGTGTGTGTGTGTGTGTGTGTGTGTGTATACGAACATATGTATGTACTTATGCGTGTATATATGCACGCATCCATACATGCATACATTAGAATTATTATTTAGAAAATAACAAAATTTTTAAACATGTAAAGATCATAAGGAAGCTAAAACATGGAACAAAAAAAGTAAAGGTATTTATTGCTGTAAAGCATTTCATTCAGAAATTGTGAAAAGAAATTATTTGAAGAATTATCTGTTATACATTAATATCTGGTTTATTTTTGTATTTCTTTTCCTAGGCAGGTTTATCAATAAGTGACATTTCAAAGAAATCATATCTTGTTGGTGCTTGAAATATAAACTCTGACAGATGTCATAACAAATAGATATATATATGAAGCTATAGTAAAAATTTAAGAGACAGACAAATAGAAACCTTTTATCGTTGAAGCGAAATTGATTAAATTTGAAATTATTAGAAATTGGTATCAAATCTATTAAAGCCTATATTTGCATTTTACTACTATACTATATTTTATATCGTATTCAACATACCTGTCTATCTATCTATCTATCTATCTATCTATCTATCTATCTATCTATCTATCTATCTATTTGTTTGTCTATCTATCACACACTCGTGTACTCTTCAACACTCACACACACACACACAAATGTTTGTTTCAGGTGAAGGAGTACACATAATATATAGCTGAGTTTATATATTTGGCGTTACTTGGTGATTCCCTTTGCCTCTTCGCAGAGCTTCCGCTTCCTGCCATATCTATCAGGCATCACGATGATCAAGGGAAAATAGCGTTACATACATTTATTATTCACAGTAAGTGAACTCGCTGAACTCTTTCACAACTTTCATAAAGGCATTTACTGAACTATATCGGTTCCCTTAGAACATGGATTTTATACTTTTTAACAATCCACTCCTCTTGTGTGAAACTTTAAAAGGAATAGAATGCAGAAGAATTTCTATAGCAATAATGCATGCTCAAAATTTATATAATAAATAGATTTCAAAACAAAAATTACATGAAAATTTAAATGTTCAATAAGATTTAAAGAGTACTGTAAGTTCAAATTTTGGATAAATTTCAATACAATAATACATCATAGAAATGTGTAAGTTCAATAAGTTACATAGTAATAAGTTATTCCATGATGACGATTTTAAAACATAAGAACAAATTTTGATAAGCTCTGTTGTGTTGTATGATGTAGGATTGTACGTCATATGCTTTACTTGTACGAATATGGAGCCGATATTGTGTTAAATATTTATGCTTTATGACATGTCAGTGTTAATAGATGTTATGTGCCTTGTTAATATTAACTCATTTCTCGAATAGGAACTGGTATAATCAGATACTTTCTAAATAACTCCGGCCAATGTAAGTGACATGTTTTTATTACTCATCTGAAAATTATAATCTGATACTTTAATTACATAATGATACAGCTTCTTTATTTTATATACTACGTTTCAACATTACATATAAGAACAGTAAGTATTTCATTATTCATAGAGTATTAATAGAAATCAATAAGAAATAAGTGATACAAAATCTACAGTGATCATTGATAATGTTAAGTATGACTTCACAAATGTGAAAAATGTTTATCTCTGAAATAACAAATATGCTTTTACCCAACTTTCCTGAGAAAACAATAGTGACATGAAAATACTTTTAAATGCATGATTTATTATACATTGGCTTTCACTGTCATTTGAAAATAATATTTGCGGTTACGAGACTCGTATCGAATTTCATTTCAAGAACGTTGAAAGAGAATCAGCTTAGCATCTCTTTCGTCTATTTTCACCAAAAAAAGATCGCCGTCTCCAGAATTAATTATAGTTTGGTAGTCATGTTTGAAGAGGGCATTACCAGTGGACATGAATTTGACTATTGTTTATTAAGGGTAAGAGAGAAGAAACAAAGTGACAAGTGTGTTACATTTTCCTTTGTAGTTATCTCCAAAAATGCAAGTTACAAAATGTATGGCAGTTAAATGGGTGTCTTATATGTTGAGATTAAAAATAAAACAACTGTTTGAATATGTTTGATTGCAGTGTGACATACTGTAATAAAGACCTATGCGGTCTGTGAAGAAGAAGATGAATAAGAGGAAGAAGAAGAAGAAAAGAAAGGGAAGAAGAAGAATATGATGATGGTGGTGGTGATTGTTATGATGGAGAGGAATATAAAAATAATGATGTATCACCGTTCCTTCTATAAACAAAATGAGTTCTATCGTTCAGTTATAATTTGCTAGATGCATTGACTGGCTGGCAACAAGTGAGACAATATATTAATCTATTTTGATATTAACAAGGTACATCTATTTTCGGTTATACATACTTGCATGTACATAAAAGCAAAAACACACGCACACCCTCTGTCTGTCCTTTACACACACATATAATGTATAATTGATAATGAAAATATTGGTTCTTGTTGACATTTGCCATTAAGCAATGTTTTAGTCAAGAGAAACGTTAATGATTATAATACCACAACCTGGTATAATTAAAAAACATGGCAGTATTGTCTATATTTATCACAGTGAAAGCGTTCCAATATCGTCCAATTAAATTATGTCTGTAAATTCTATTAAACTTTCAAAGTGAAAGTTTAATAATTAACATAAATACTGACTTTATAATAATGCAAAGTCTATATACATTTTAGGACACTATATCTATCTATCTATCTATCTATCTATCTATCTATCTATCTATCTATCTATCTATCTATCTATCTATCTATCTTTCTATCTATCTATCTATCTATCTATCTATCTATCTATCATCATGGACGGACGGTAGACACATCGGCTCCCATGTAAGTTGCATTTTACACCTCTTAAAATACCTATTTTGTTTTAAAATTTTGTATAAGTTGTGTATAACACAAAATACTTCGTGAACATATATTTTTCAAATCGGAAATAGCTCTATTTAGAGCCTTATTTCCAAAAATTCAAACATATCTTCCTCGTTCCTAGCCATATTCTTTAAA
>NC_068988.1:70696228-70699901 GCF_001194135.2 Octopus bimaculoides | reverse complement strand
TTTTTCCTTCCTTCCCCCTCCCAAAAAGAAAAACTCTACATTGTATTTGTCCCATCTTCGTTGAGCCCTGTGTGGCTAATAAAAGAAATGTATCTATCTATCTATCTATCTATCTATTTATCTATCTATCTATCTATCCATATACATATATATATATACACAAAGATATATATGAATATATTTTTTTCAGAAGGAAAAGAATTAGTTTTATCAGGGTTTCCGTTGGCGTTATCAAACACACACACACACACACACGCGCGCACATACACTTGCCTACACGCACACATACACACATACTCTCACCCCACCCCATACACGTATATTATATAAATCTGGAGGATCATTTGTATAGCTTTTTTTTTCAGTTTCGAGAATATATAGCTATTGATATATCCCGTAAATGTTTTTTTTTAATTATTTACTTTCGAAATTATTTCAACATTTTAATTGTCTATATTAGCTTCAAATAAACATGGTCAAGTGTTGCCTAATTTATAATTAAACGATTTGACGAAAAAGATATAAAATAAACTACATTGTATGTAGTATATTTTTTGTTGTATCTACATTGTTGCTTTCAGGTAGAGGACCTTTGATATCTCTATAGTTCGTATCCATAATTTCCATGCAAACCTTCAATGAAAATATATCGCATGCATTGGGGTGAAATGTAAAAGTAGTTTTCTATTTTTCTCGAAACCTTATTTCTGAAATTTGTTTCCAGAATTCTATTGCAGGCGAGAATTTGTAGATGATCATTACCTTTAAACCCTGCTCTATTTGCGGTACTACTGCTCCACAGCAGATGGTTCTGCAAGGAAAACTATATCTGACCACATCGATTATGAATATAGTTACAAGAAACGTGAAGTAGGATCTGACTTCTGCAAGTTCCCAAACATACTTAGGAAATTATGAAAGAGCTGAAGTAATTTATCTTCGTAGACTTCCAATTCGTAACTTTTATTTCATTATCAGGGGATGAATTTACTCTCCTGGCTGAAATAACTGAATTTTTTTGACAAGTAACACTCTTTGAAAAAAGTTACACCCTACTCTGAAGGTTAACATTGCCTGAGTAAGAATAGCATTCATCCGCTGTTTTCCCAATATAATGGTTCGTAGATAATTCATTATATTAGTAACATATTTTCCATCCGCTCTTCATTTACCGGTCAATTTATTATAGGATATTTTTTTTTCAATAGAAAGTAACAATTGGTTATACTCAAGACATTGCTGGTTGAAATCCCCGACACAATGAAATGCGGACATCACTGCGTTCATGTGCGAGTTTTTTCACTGTCGGTACGTTGTCCCATTTACGTTTGTGAAATTAACAATTTCAATTATAGAATTCCACTCTTCACAGTGGTTGTGATGAATAATGCGATGAAAGCCGGAATCACTTTAATGGAGTGTAATTAATCTATAAGTTTGTTTCACTATTGCAGTTACTCCATTGAATGCAACACAAAGACATTAATTTGAATTTATTAAATTCTAAGACATTGCAGACTCCTAGCTATTTATTTAAGACATCTCAATCCGACAACTCATCTCTTGAAATTACATTACAAGAAAGAAAACGAATAGATACTGTCAGTTGTGGAGAATTCATCAAAACATTTTTCATTTGCCTGTAAAATTAGCACTGGTTTGAGAAATATGCCAATGGTGTGTAACTGGCCTTTGTGGGATCTACGTCTGCAACAACTTCAGTTTCATTCTAAACAAATTTGTCATTAAAAAAATGCAACATGCCAGTAGTGAGTCTGTTGACTATTTATTGTTGGTTCAATTTTCTTTTTTAAATTTGGAGTAATGAGAGTAATTATATATTGTTATAAAGAAGCGTTTCAAGTTGTTGGCCTTGTAACACAAAACAAATTATACTGAAAATTTTTGCTGTCTTTAAAGATGACTCTAAATGTCCTTCCTGTAATATTTCTATTTTCATCTTCATGCTTTCCTTTCTTTCAATTAGATGATATCATCAATTCAGAAAAAATGTTGTATTCCTGCAGTGTATCAGCCAAATTTCACATGGGTATTTGAAGCGAATCAGAGAAGTTTCACATTTCACTGTTTTATATTAACTTTCGATTTTTTTCATAAAGGTTTAAAAGCTATTTCATTATGTTTTCAATGTTTCGTATAAATGTTTCAGAAAACAAAGGTGAACGAGAGAGCAAAATAAATGACTAGTTCGAAGTTATGTATTTATTTTAATCTATTATTACTATTCAGTTTTTTTCTTTGTAGAAATGTTTTTAACAATAAACAAGGAGTAGGGTAGTTGAGGTATGCAACATGATTTTATAGGGAAACTTTGAGACCCATCTTATGGTATCTTCAATGTACGTATGTATATATCTATATAATAGATGTATACGTACATACATGCAACGCAGGCACGCGCATTCATATATACACACGCACCCATACGGACTCACACTCGAGCACTGACATATACGCACGCATACAGGTTTGCATAGAGACAAATACGCATATGTAGAATACTAAAACACAGACAGTGCATAAAAACAAAAACAACACACACACACACAGACAAACACAGACAAACACACACACAGACAAACACACACACACGCACCCAAACATTCGCACATGTAGTGATGTATTAATTAAAACGGTTGGAACTAATGGGGAATGAGGTAGTGCAAAATGTATATAGAATAAAACTTGTATTGGTGGTGGTGGTGGTGGTGGTGAGTGAAATATTCTGATGATAATTATACATAATTTAGACTTAAACACCTAATCACGTGCACATATACAGAAGCATGACGTCATAGACTCTGTAATAGAAACATTTCGAGTTATGCATACACAAATATATACACGAAAAACATACACATATACACAAATACTGATAAAACTTTATAGAGGCGATAGACAAATATTTTTCTCATCTGAAAATATATTTAATATATGTGTACACCCACACATACACGCACGCACACACACACAGACACATATATATATACACGCACAAACATATTCACATACACACTCATGTATATAGACACAAACATATTAACATATATGTTCGAGAACACACCTAAAGGTTGTGATAGTTCAGAATATAACACACTATCTGTACTATGGGTCAAACCCCCAACTTTGTCATCATGGGCTCGACACCTAACAACTTGAATATGTATATATATGTACATATATAGATGTGTGTGTATGTATTTTGGATGTATATATATGTATATATATATATATATATATAGTTATCGCCAAGCCAACATGGCAGTCCCAAAATTAGGACGAAAGCTGCCGTGAATTAGCTCCAAGAAGCCATCGCCTCTAGCTAGCTATGTGACACACGAAACCTGTGTCCTTTATAACCTTCGAACAGGGGAGGTCAGCAGTGTCCCCCTGCTGGTTTGGCATCTGCAGACTAGTTTCAGGGTGTTGCCCCTTGCCAATGCAGAGCAGCCAAGCCCTAGCCATGCGGCGTTGCTGACTATCTGTTCGAAGGTTATTTATCTAATTTTAGTGGAATCTATCCACTGGTTTTCAGAAATAGAGTTATTAATATTTCTAAGTCTCTCTAAAGGAGACCACGGCAGCGGTACTGGAAATTAATAGTTATCGCCAAGCCAACATGGCAGTCCCAAAATTAGGACGAAAGCTGCCG
>NC_068988.1:70689702-70695767 GCF_001194135.2 Octopus bimaculoides | reverse complement strand
ATATACATCTATATATACACATATCTATGTTTGAGATATTATTTACATGCAGGGAGAATTCACAGAGCCCCTAACTCTTTAGGTATGTAAACTTGTTTGAGAGACATATATGTTTCTTTATTCAGCTTACTTCACAACTGCATTTTTGTCATCCCCAAAAGTAAAGTAAAAAAATTGCATGCAGGCACCCACACAAATACATGCCGACGCATATATTTGCACACAAAGATGAATGCAGATATTCTTACATATACATTTCTCTGTAGCCATACAGAAAGATGGAAAAAATGGATGAAATGCATCTGAAACTGAAGATAGTTTTTTCCCATCCTTGGGCGAGATATAGTTAGTTTTTATGACTACACCTAATTGTTTAAAGAAAAATCATTTACCGAAAGCTGTTGAAAAAGAAATGCTTATTACCTTCAATATAGACATCAAGACGTTGTGTAATGAATTAGATATGGTATCTTCTTTATTGCAACGAAGGTTTAATGCTCGTGTATTGACACATGACTAAACAAACACTTGTTAAAAATCTGAATTTATGCTTCTCATATTTCCATAATTTTCTGCAAGCTATAGCAAGAAATTAATGAATAACTTTCTTATAATACTATATAGATTGACTTGTATAAAGTAGCTACAAAAGAAATTAATAAATATTTTTTTTGTGAAATACAGCATTTAGTCCATTCACTCTTCTGTATTAGATATTTATTGTTCTTCATCAACAACGTTCCAGCGATGATCATCCTCATTTGTTGTATCTACATAATTGTATGAATCTTTGTTGTTTAATTGATGTGGCTCGAAAGAAAATTAGCTGCTAGTTCTAGTCTGAAAAGCAGCTGCATTGAATTTTTATTATATCGCTGTTATTTGTATTGTATGAAGTGGGAAGGGTAGAGAATTAATCGCATTTAAGGAACATTTGGACGCAAATACTGCAAATGTTTTAAAACATTTATTTTCATTTTTAACAAATTACATGTCGCCCCAAGACTTGTAGTTTAGTCTTATAATCTTGAATGGGATGGTAAGTGATGAGATCAATGTACATAAGCCTATTTCTATAATTTATTATATCTCGCTGTACTAATATGAAATATCACTGCATTCAGTTTTACAATATGCAAATGTGAATTTATGATCAAATGTATTCAAATCAAATACTTATTCCCAAACATCGACACCCTTTTTAATGACGACATACTTAGATATGATTTGACCACTGGCTTCCACCTCCCTGGATTCTTCTGCGGGATTAGAGTAGTAGAAGCAAAATTTTAGCACTCATCTACAAGATTGCTGTGAGAGAGAGGAAGAGACAGAAAAAGAGAGAGAGGGAGAGAGAGAAAAGCTGGTGGTGGTGGAAAAAAACCCCATTACACTACATCGTGGTAAATTGTTTATTGACCGCGGAATGATAAAATGTAAACTTAGCATCAGTAGGATTTGCACTTAGAAACCAGAGAGCGAGAACAAATACCTAGAAATACTCTGTCAGACGCTCTGTCAGGTCATGGATATTACGTTAATTAAATAAGTAAAATTCATTTCATTTCTTCTTCTTTATCCTCATAATTATTACTCCCTTCCCCATCCCTCGCTACAGCCGTAACACTTAGCCTTAATAAAAGAGCAGTATCACCGCCACCACCAGCCACCACTACCACCACCACCACCACCGCAATCAACAACAACAACAATAATTACAACGACGGTAATGTAATCTCGTTTGGAGACTTACTTCCAGAAATTATTTTAATTTACTCACCTTTACGTAATCCATAAATATGAGATAAAAGAGTTAATCACCTTTAAAACGTTAGATTCAATTTTCCTCAACAATTCATTTTAGAATATTTCTGAAGTTAATTGCGTGTGTTAATTAAGTCTCCATTATTCTTTCAAAAAAACTTTGAAAATGAAACATTGCACCTGTAACACTATTTCCAATGAACTTGATAAACAATCTATTTTCCTTCTTTAAAAAAATTGCATCAGAGAATCGTTTCAGCCGAAGTTTACCGTTACTCTACCGCACAGTTAATAGTCTGCCAGTTGACACTGGAAAGGCCAAAGTTGTTTTTCTTTAATTTATAATAGGAAAAGCATGATATGATCATTAAAATTATTTAAGTGTCTACACTGGTCTACTGTGTCTACACTGGTCTACTGTGTCTACACTGGTCTACTGTGTCTACAAAGTCGTACAGTAAGTATAGCAGTTAAATTTTCAAAAGAAAATCATCTTATTTGCTGGCTGTAATTTTTCATATGGTCTGAGAATATATAGCAAAATATCACTCCAAAGTACTCTTCTGGTCACAACACTGTAACGTAGTTAACTAAAGTTGCTAGAAGCTATTATAATTTACTGGCTAACTAATGATACGCTAATTCAGTAGTGATTTGATTGAAGGAGGATTTCCGAAAGTCTGAATACTCGCACATTAATTTCTAACTGAATGTTCTTTGTCCTCCTATTCAACTGACAGGGGAGATTACATAGAATGATGCGTGAACCTTAACAATCTTCAGCCTGGAATATAAATTGGTAGCGAAACAACATGAATTCCTGAACTTATTATTCGTATTATTTGTACAAAATAACGTGGTTTTGTATATAGCTAATTACTTTATTTCACTTTACCATTTGTATTGAACGTATATAATTTATGGCGTCTTAATGGATGAAAAGTAAAATGGAATCTGAGTTGATTTGATCTCGTAACTCTTACTTTCTCTACACATTCTGTCTTGTATGTATGTATGTGGTATTTCTTACACTTTTGCGGCAATAGAATAAACTTACAATGTTAAAATTTTAAGTAATTAAAATAAATTTCATTAATTGTTGGTAGATATAAAATAGGATAATGTGATTCTCAAAACTCTAATTCTTTTCACAGATTATATCTTATAATTTACATGTGGGTTGAACCATATTGATTTCCTACTAGCATTGAACTGTAATATTCCTGTGAAAGAGGCAGAATGGCTACCACTCACAGTTTCAAGTGAGCTGATACGATTCATTTCGAATTTGTTATAACTTCTTTTGAAACTCACCTAATCGATTCATCTGTGTGGAACCAATAGAACTTAATGTATTTATACTGGTATGAAAACTACAAGAGGCCTTCAGAAATTTATTTAAACATGAAATAATACAAAAATAAACACCAACGATTCATTAGATAATTCTTATTGCAGGTAGCTGATACTGCTATGACAGGATGAATCTGAATAGAAGGCAATCATTTATATATTAAACAATGGTATGTTGTATGTTTATGATGTCACGATCTCTTTGCAAAAAACTCTATTTTTTCCCTACACTTTCGTATACACAGTCGCAGTCATTCCCACTCAATTACTTTTTGTCGTAATTGAGTATGCAAGCTTTAGTCGATCTCTTTCATGTTAGATTTCAATGCTTAGAGTTTTTATATATAAACCTGCATCGTCTCACGTTTCACCTTCCGGCATCCATATCTAAATGTTGTAAGTCCCAGCGACCACAAGTATTTTCTTTAATCTATATCTATTGCATTTAGGAACACAGAGAGAATAAGAATAAAAAACTGAAAAGTATAAATGGATTCCAGCAGCCTAATGGCTGTAAAACTTGCCTTTAGGTCGTATGTCAATCTATGTAATATTTATGGTCATTGCTGCGAGTTCGAACTGCTTTATATTTAATTCGATGCTTATTTTTCTTATCATTGTTGGAAAGTTTCAGATGAATAAGACGATAATTTTACACAATTCTAACCACGTGATCGTTTTTCACATTTACATTATAAAAGATCGTGACAATTTAGAGAATTTATCCCTGACATTACAGCATAGGAACGCAATGAAAACAGAGAAAGTTGCATGTTGAACCAAACATAAAAAGGCCCTATTCTTTTTCCTCATAGGATAGAGGAGACGGAAACGAGTGGACAGAATGACTTCATGGCTGAACATAAGAAATCTTTTAAAATGGGAACTACTCTGATGCTATATAGAGTTGATATTAAATCTATCAAATGACAATAAAGCAACAGCATAACCAATATTAGATACTTTCACAAGCATTATATATCAGTAGATTTTTACAATTCATAATGAGCCTTAGTCTCTGCAAAACTGGCTTTCTCTTTTACTGATACTGTTATACTACTACTACTGCTGCTGCTGCCGCCGCTGCTGCCGCTGCTGCTGCCGCTGCTGCTGCTTCTGCAGTTGCTGCCGCTCGAGCTGCTGTTTCTGTTGTTGCTGCTGCTGCTGTTGCTGCTCATATAGCTACTGCTGCTGCCACTACTGTAAACATGAAATGTGATTAATGATAATGCTGAAAGAATATACTTGGTTCTGTTATTCTGTCATTAAGATGCTAGAAAATATAGTCTTGATGGCGTAGAACACAAGGAGATAACGTCAGATACTTTCCAAGTCCCAAGTGTTGCAAAGAACAAAACAAAACAAAACGATAAAGAGACTTAGAAGAAAAGGAAATAACATTGGTTAACAAGGAAAAATATAAAAGAATCAACTGGTAATTGTGATGACAAAGATGTCGTTGATAATGGTTGTAGTGATAGTAATGATAATGATGATGGTGATAATAATGGTGACTTCTGTAATTGTAGTAATATGATGGCGAAGATGACGACGATGATGATGATAATGCTTATACTAGTAATGATGAGGATGAAGATCATAATGATGATGCTGATGATGATGATGATGATTGTGATTACAATATGGACGAAGATAAGGATGTTGCTAATGACACTGATGCTAATGATGCTAATTGTGATAATATCGATGATGACGATGACATGATCAGACGTGGAAGATAATGATTGTGGGGATGGAGAACATCATCACGATGACAACAGAATGAAGATTATGAAACTTCCAATGATGAAGATAATAATGGTTATTAAGTGAATGCTGTCACTGCTGGTGACAATGATGCTCATGTACAAATATCAGAATAGTGTAAGTTCAAAGCAAAGGTAGTATATTACAGAGCATTTACCGATCATAGCATTGTTGGAGATAAACTAGGTCAGGAGATAATTTAACATGATGTAACACAGTTCACATGATCATACGACAACCTTGCATGCATACATAACTGTAAATACTGACTATGTCATTTAGTCATTCAAATAGAAATCTAACCATTTTATACTCCAGTATAAAAAAAAACATGTCAGTAAAAGCAATCATATGAAAGGTCTAAAAGAAGGCTGATTTTGCGTGCTGTTGCGTTAGTTTTGTAGCAGGTGACACAGAAACGCAAGGCACCTATTGCCGTATCGACAATATCTGGGCATAAGTCTATGTATATATGGATGTATGTAAGTGTATATGTATGTACGAGTGTATATATATATATATATATATATATATATATATATATATATATGGTGGTTGTCTACTCCTTAAACAGAGTTTGACCACCTCCTGCACCTACACCTTAGCCCTTTCATGGCGTCTGATGTGGCTTTTTAAACCAGACAGTGTTTTGAAAAAACACACACACAGATTGCACCTCTGATTTGCACTACCAATACCTGCAAGTAAGTTCTGCTCATTGTGGATCCTAACATTATATAACATTATATAATAATAATAAACTAAATAGAGAGATACACTTGACAATCCAATGATTTATTTATATTATAATATAAAATACCAAAAAATAAAAGCCAAGAATTTGTTTCGACTTCTATACATTTTTTGATATATAAAAGATTTGTTTCACTTATATAAGTCTCATCAGAGTCAATGGTTTGAAGATAGATGAAATTCCGTGTGAAAGAACGGCTGGATTGTAAAAAAATTAATTCAAATGCCTGTGTAGTATGAGCGTGAGCGTTAGCCATTCAACTACATATCAATTACGATTATAAACAACGCAATTATAAGGTACAAAATAATTAAGTAGAATCTACATCTATCGAAATATATTCCTATATATCTCAAATAATATTAATCCAAATATTAATGTGTGTATGTGCATATATATATATATATATATATATATATATATATAT
>NC_068988.1:70689371-70689666 GCF_001194135.2 Octopus bimaculoides | reverse complement strand
TATATGCATGTATATGTATGTGTACAGGTATGTCTATTTAAGTCTCTATATTCATATAGATATATATATATATGTGTGTGTGTGTGCTTATGTGTGTGTAAATGTATATCTATGTGTATTTCTTTTTTTTTTTTTAAGTTTCAGCTTAGAGCTGCGGCCATGCTGATGCACCACCGTGTATATATATGTATATATATTTATATGCATATATATATATGTATGTGTATGTATATATGTATATATGTACATATGTGTATAAGAACATGTATATATATATATGCATATATATATATGT
>NC_068988.1:70686915-70687943 GCF_001194135.2 Octopus bimaculoides | reverse complement strand
TATATATATATATATATATATTTATCCTCAGACTTTCTCACACAGAGCTCATCATTACTTCATAAGATTCACCACATCACGTAAAATCTCCAATCATTGATTGTCATGTTTGTCAAACTGAAAATCTTTATTTTCGAATGTCATAAGAAAGACTCTGGCAGGGAAATATGTCTTGTATAACATATGCACGTTCATACACACGATGTGCGCACGCACGCACACACGCACGCACACCCGCACGCAAATCCGCACGCACACACGCGCACACACACACACTCGCACAAACGCAGGCATTTAATAGAAATCAGTAGTTCGATAGTATAATTTTCTTGTGAATTTCCTTGCAGTTATTGAATCGGAGTATGATCTGCAGAATGACGTTACTGCACATGCAGAGTATCACTCCCAAACTTACGCCTGCAGCTCCGATATGACTTCCCATAGCCTTTCTGCTTTCCAACAAACAAAATAACGTACCGTTTTATTGAATATATTATCAATAAAAGTAGATACACGCGTTTGTCATATAAAATGCGTAACCTTACTGTCATATTAACAATGAGGAATGAATGTATATGGCCGTGATCCCAGGGCATTTATATCTCCAGCCAACGTTTTATGTATGCATCACCTATACATCAAAATATACTGCATACTCTATTCCAAACATGTGAAGATGTAAAAGACGGATATATTGCAGGTGTAAAATGCAAGTAACAATATGCGCCCAAATTTATAAAAGTATGTGAAAATACAATGTATGCTTACATGTTTACGTACACTATTACGCGATTCCATGTTTCACACATGGGTACATAAATTCTATATGCATCACTTTCCTTACAGGTTCTAATAACTCCATTATACTATAATGTAACATGGGTTGGGCATTTAATATAACAATGAGCGTTTCAACACGTTAAATATTAATCTACTGTTTATTCATTCATACTTCATTTATGTATCTGGGCTGCAAGATTCTTGGTGTGATTTCGTGCGTTGAAACAAACTCTTTGTCGTGGGAAAAT
>NC_068988.1:70685074-70685692 GCF_001194135.2 Octopus bimaculoides | reverse complement strand
TATATATATATATATATATATATATATATATACATATATACGACAGGCTTCTTTCAGTTTCCATCTACCAAATCCACTCACAAGGCTTTGGTCGGCGCGAGGCTATAGTAGAAGACACTTGCCCAAGGGACCACGCAGTGGGAATGAACCCGGAACCATGTGGCTGGTAAGCTAGCTACTTGCCACACAGCCATCTAAAATAGACAGGATAACAAGAAAAATAATGACTGGATATAGGATGCACCACACAAAATCTGACATAGAAAGGCTATATATACGACGCACAGAAGGTGTCAGGGGTCTTATATAGCTGGAAAACTATTGTAAAATAACCACCATAAGACTGCAAAAATACCTACTCCAGAAGCAAGGAAAACTAATACAAATAGCCACAAAACACGAGCAAAACAAAAAACTGTTTTCAGTATTTAAGGAAGCTGACAGATACAAACAAGAAATCATACTACCTAACAAATACGAAGAAGAAGAAGAAGAAGAAACAACAAAAGCTATAAAACAAATGAAATCCAAACTAAAACTAGAACAGCAACGGACCATGATAAAACGATGGCAAGAAAAGCCCCTACATGGTAAATACTGGTAAATGCAAAAGAAATA
>NC_068988.1:70681655-70684353 GCF_001194135.2 Octopus bimaculoides | reverse complement strand
TATACCAATAAACACAGATAGAGAAATGAAGGCAAATAGACCAGATATAGATGTCAAAGATCATGAAGAAAAAAAATGCTTTCTAATTGATGTATCAATACCAGCAGATGACAACGTTTCCCTAAAAGAAATGGAGAAACTTTCAAAATACAAAGACCTGGAAATAGAGGTAACTCGAATGTGGAATCTAAAAACAGAAACAATTCCTATCATAGTAGGTGCCTTAGGTATAATAAAAAAATATTCAGACAAATACATAACAAAAACACCAGGACTTACAAATATATATAACATACAGAAAATTGCACTACTGGGCACTGCATACATCCTATGCAAAGCACTTTCAATAAATTAACCATAAGAGCCTCACAGCAAACCACAGCACATACCCAAGGCACACAGAGCTCGGTAGTGAAGTGAAAGCAAGTTATAAAAATAAAACTACTGAACAATAATAATAATAATAATAATAATAATAATAATAATAATAATAACAACAACAACCAGAAGCAATAATAATAACATACTGTGCGTGTATTATTCTTCCTAGACACAACAACATATTTATTCAAATTTATTCAAATACATCATTCAAATTCGTGTGTGTACATATATTCTACAAACTTTAAACTCATCACCAAGAATGCAATATCATCATTGGGCATGGGATACACTTCCGATAGAGGTTAGAAACACCGGTGCTACATGAAATTTGATATTTGCTTCAGAATTATAACAGAAAGGTATTTCTTAATCCCGGTCAGAAAAACAAACCACAAGTCTCTTCATAAGTATTATCTTCAAGTGTCATGTTAGTGTTTATTAAAGCTTCCTCTCTCTCTTCATATTTTCGTGAAGTGTTATGCCACACTAGCCATTTAAATGCTGGCGTTGTCATACATTATTAAAGCTCTGATTGACTGCGAAGACTTTCGCACGAAGCATTTTCTATTAGGCTTTCTTCCTTGAATTGTGTACCATCGCTGGAAGTCATCGGTGGGTGGCTTACTTTTTCGATGATAGTCATGTATTCAGTTGTCTTTGCTAGCACAAACCATCCACTTTTTGGTTGCAGTATTTTCAGTATTAGCAAGGACAGAGAAATATACGCCCTATATACATCCTGACCGCTTCTGTTTGGTGGTGAGAACATTATCTTGGATGGGGTCAATCTTTGCTTAAGGATGTATTCCACTATAGTCACAAAGAGAAAAGGCTCTATGGTGTCTCATTCGCGGATTCCTTCTTTCTTGTTAGAAGCATTTTAATTAGGCCGTCTGTACTTTGTACACAGTTTAATGGGTTTTCGTACATGATGTTGACAGCTTCGACAGTCTCATCTGCAATACCACACTTGAACAAGATATGTAAGATGAGTTTTCGATGAACACTATCAAATGCGATGTATCTAAAAGTGAAAATTATACGCAATTCCTCGAAAATATTGTATCACATTTATATTTTCATAATTTCTAACTACGGCAGTAATACGAACTGAAACAGCTAAATATGTTTTTCTATGTGTGGCATTATCAACACATAGAGCAACGGGTCCGCAGTTTTTTGTTTTTGTTTTTGACGTGTATGTGGTTTCAAAATGCCTTATTTAACAACTATGGGATGTATTGTTATTGTTATGATAATTAACAACAAACACATTTCGTCAATATTAAACTCCTTATTAGATTAAAAATAACATTATCAAAACATGAAGGTAAAACAAAATAAATATGCTTTGTTTTATTCCGGGTACCAATGTACTGTAGCAGTAGTCTTTCACGTTGTTCACCGACCGACATTGCTTCTGAAAAAATCAGTGGAATCATTCGATCTCCATACACAATATTTTTCCCCCTGAAACTTATAAAATATACACACATTCAGCACACCTTTCTCTAAGCCGCACACTTAATTTTTCATGTAGAAAATAGCGGCTTATACACCGGAAAATACGGTACACATCGGGGTTTAATTGCTTAGGGGTAATTGTCCTAGGGGGTTGATTTCCACAAGGGTAAATATTCTTGGTGGGGGGATTGTCCATGGGGGTAAATGTCTTGGCCCCGTAGAAGGTATTGCTGCTATTTCTAGCATACGTTCCAAAGTAGTGGAATGGTTCCCTTGTAAACAGTAAAATATGTAGACAGTTAAGAGAGTAGACATCGCTACTGCATACACTACTGACATCCCCAACATAAATAAATAGCATGTAAATGTTATATTTATCGCTTAATGAGGTTCGAGATTCTCTCTCCCCTACCAGAAAAAAAAAACGGAATTATTTCATGTTCTTTCGAAGTTTACAAATTCTTGTGACTTCACAGAAAAAATAGCTTTGTAAAACAATAAAAGTGAATTAAGAGAATAAATATACATGTAACTTTCATTTGTCCATCAGTGATGGGTGATAAGATGGAAAATCCTAGATTACTATAGCTACGTGATTAAAATTGCATTGTCTCTTATGAATGAAAGTTGATAAAATAAGCATAAATAGATTTGGACACAACTATTGAGATTATGAATTTTATATTATTTACATTATTTCGAACCTGGGTTCTCATTCCTAACGATGTTACTATTATTATATTATCATTATTATTATTATTACTATTATTAATCAGGTCGCTGCCGTGAATCGAACTCGGAACCTTGGAGTTAGTAGCCCGCGCTCTTAACCACTACGCCATATGCCCAC
>NC_068988.1:70680216-70680716 GCF_001194135.2 Octopus bimaculoides | reverse complement strand
ACACACACACACACACACACACACACACACACATATATATATATATATATACTTAAAAAGTCACATGGGCATATATATATGCATACGAATATCCGTGTGTGTCCGAGATTGGGAAATCGTAGAAACAAAACAGTGTGTATCGATTTATGTTTGTCATGGTTGCACATGCAGGCATACACGCTTGCATCTATAATTATTATATATTTATGTAACCGGAGAATAATACACAATTTCTTACCACAACCAGATTCTTTAACAAAATACAACATGTATATGACTAAAAGCGAACATATCAGTCCACCTTCTGTGTCTCTCTCTTCCTTTCTCTCTAACTCCCTCTCTCTCGTTCTCCCTGTATACATTCACACATGCATGCATGCATACATACATGTCTAATACACACATGCATTCATAGATACATGTCTAATACACACATGTCATACACACAGTCTAATACATACATATATAAATACATACATATATATATATATATATATATA
>NC_068988.1:70675992-70678841 GCF_001194135.2 Octopus bimaculoides | reverse complement strand
TAATATAAAATTTGTTTCGGTGAAAAAATACCAAGATGTGGAATGCGGTCTTACCTTTCTATTTCGGCAACAATGATCTTACGGTGGCAGTGGTGATATTCTCATTGGAATGGAGTATCCTCAGTAAACATATGGTGGTCATTTTCCTCCTACCTCGATTTTTAGTCATGTATCACTGAAGAATATTAGTAAAAGATGCCAAGTGTCTTATGGTTCTGAGTATTTCAAGGAACTAGTGACAGGCTTCTTTCAGTTTCCGTCTACCAAATTCACTCACAAGGCTTTGGTCGGCTCGAGACTATAGTAGAAGAAACTTGCCCAAGGTGCCACGCAGTGGGACTGAACCCGGAACCATGTGGTTGGTAAGCAAGCTACTTACCACACAGCCACTCCTGCGCCTGTATAAACCAAAAACCATGTATTTGTATAAACCAAAAATTCTTTTCATGTTTACTTCTGATGATAGATATTTTCACCTGAAATATACAAAGCTTTTCCTTTTCTGCATTTTAAGAAGCTCTTTGTCTTCACTCCACCGCAAGACATATATGTTTGTTTTATGTCAAGTTACATATATAAACAATTTATCATTAAACTGTAGGGTGACGCGATGCAATGTAGCAGTGTGTGTTAAACTTTCGCAAGAAAAATGATGATAGCGGCGTATGTTTATAGCAATGGAAAATCTAAGATTGTAGAGAGATGTAATTCAATCCTAAATCTGTCGAGATTATTTAGGTTGTATTCTTTTGTGAGGACTCGACCGCCATCTCTATATTGACCATCCGAAATGAAGAGGAATTTATTGTGTAACGTTGATAACCGCTCAGATTTCGTTCTATCGGTGTAGAAGGTTCTGAATAATCTGCGGGATACTGAAGCCCATTTCCTCCCATTGTTGTGGTTTTCAAATGAAGTTACCCCCTAGCTGGGCCATGATAACTCTTGAGTTCAACTAGCTCCTATCCTCTAGCGAGTAGACTGCGTTCCCGCTTCGATGATATTATCTTTTCGTAGGTATCAGTGGTCCAGTACCTTTGTAGCTTAATTGTATCTGATAGGGGATACAGCTCGCTATCATTTTGAAGAATACGGAGAGCACAAGTACTGCTGGACCGTATATGTCGAAAGGTTTACAGACAACACATACACTCGTGCAGTTGCTGATTAATATACAAAAGATCAGAAAAGGTTCCTCGGAAGGCTCTTGCTTATGACTTCAGCAAACAAATTATTTGGTAATGCGTGCTGAGGTCTACTAAGCAGATTATAAATCTTATGTGCATGGTGGACAGCGGGAATTAAATCTATGCCATGCATATTCATTCTTAATATGTTCCGGCAGTTTAGAATGTGATTACGTTAATTGCTGTTGTGTTTCGTCATTGGAGAACAACTAATGTCAGGAAAATGCGTGTTTATTACCGTAAGGCGACTCTCAGACGCTTCGTCTTTCGACATCATTGGATCTCATTAGCCATAGGCACCCTAGACTAATGTATTTAAGAAGTGTTGGTGACTTGTTTATAACTTCAGCCAGCAAGTTAATTTCTGATGCGTGTTGAAATCTGCTTGCTGATAAGAAATCATTATATGTACAGGAAATAGAGAGAATTAAAACGACGACTGTCATGTTTGTTCTTAATACATTCGCCCTATGTGGTGCCTTTCGCAAATATTATTTTCTATATCCTCGTGTCGACTTATGGAGGGTGAGTGAAAGTGTGAAGCCCTTTGTGGAAGCGTTTGGAGGTCTTTTACTCGTCATTCACATTCTCCTCTGAAGCTTTATCCTGCTGATTCTTCCTTTGATTTACGTGAAGTGTACAATTGCTCGTGGAATGCTTAGTCATTTACATGTTAATTCAGCAATAAGTGATGCAATTGATCGAGAAACAGAATCTTCACACGGCGAACGACCTAGGTCAACTATCATATGTATATATATGTGTGTGTGTGTGAGACAGAGAGTGTGTGTATGGATGTGTGTGCGTGCTCTTTTGTGAGTGTAATTATGCGTGTGTGTGTGTATGTGTGTGTGTGTGTGTGTGTGTATGTGTGTATGTGTGTGTGTATGTATTACTGTTGAATGCAAATCGTTTTTGTGCTATTTATAAGGTGGTAAATCAGAGTGAGTTTCTTCACGGACCGCTTCAAAGTCAACACAGAAAAACTGTGTTTACATCCTTAGTTCCCTCACAGTGTGACTTTGTAATATTTACCTTCCCCTCAGTTCTTCTGAATTTCGTGGTGCTGTCTATAAAAATAGATTAAATAATGACGAACCATCAAAGACAAAAAAACCCACATAGTCCTTCTGTTAATGTGCTAATGTAATGTGTGACTGCTTGATACGTATCGGCTAACCTGTAGTCTTGATTGGCGAAGGAAATCTAGTAAGTTTTCTGCGAGGTGCAGTCAACGAAGATGTCCGTCATATATACATATGCATATATGTATACATATATGGTGGTTGTCTACTCCTTAAACAGAGTTTGACCACCTCCTGCACCTACACCTTAGCCCTTTCATGGCGTCTGATGTGGCTTGTTAAACCAGACAGTGTTTTGAAAAAACACCCACACAGATTGCACCTCTGATTTGCACTACCAATACCTGCAGGTAAGTTCTGCTCATTGTGGATCCTAACATGTCTTTTAAGACCCCCATTGGATTTGCAAACCCTGTGGCACACACCACATTCAAACGTGTGCACAGACATATAATCAGAATAGCTGGATGAGGTTTGTTTTCCATGGGTTCGCAGGTGAGATTTGAGGCCAGCCAAGGACAGACATGGTCTGTCACAGACTGTGCACACAAAAAGGTCCTTGTCATTCACCTTCTCA
>NC_068988.1:70670564-70673893 GCF_001194135.2 Octopus bimaculoides | reverse complement strand
ATATATATATATATATACACACTCATACATACTCACACATACAAATACATATATTACGTGTTAATTTCAATAATTTCTATGGAAAATCTGAAGAGATGACCTAAACACATATATGATGACAGACAACAGCTCAATAACTTACCATTGAGATAGGTATTTCCTATAAATGGTATCACTTTGCTTGCAAATTGTAGCTCTGATTCAATACAATGGTTATATTACCGTTTGAATTTATGAGAATGGTTTAGCCTCTTTGTCTGTCATGTTGATGTAAACATTAATTACTTATGTGGCATACATCATATTGATTGCCCTGTGAAATATACTGTGTGCTAAAATCAGTAAAGTGTTCTCCAGATAAGTTACATTTCTTTACGTTCTGGTTTAAGCAGCTATAGTGATTTTTTCACTTACGTCTTTTATATATTGAAATAATGACCAGTGAAACGTTAGCGTAGCCTGAATGGATTGATTTTTTTAAAACATGTAGCACTTCATTAATGTTAGAAACAATGTATTTATACATTTCAATATAACTTACATTTCATATTGACAACAAAATTCAATAATATCGCAGTGTCTTTGACCTTCATCGACAAATATTCTAACAGCTCTAATTAAATATCAATTAATACGGTTTTCCAATCATATGGTATCTTAAACACAATGCGAAATAACCGCTTTTTAGGGTATTCGGTTTACAATTGTAAGATCATGAGTTCAATTCCCCGTGACGCGTCGAGTCCTTGAGTAACAAACTTCATTTCACTTTGCTACAATCTACTCAGCTGATAAAAATGTGTAGTACCTGTATGTCAATAGTACTTGTCACAGACTGTGTCTCGCTGAATCTCCCTGAGAACTACGTTAAGTATACGAGTGTCCGTGGAGTGCACAGCCACTTGCACGTTGATTTCACGAGCAGGTTGTTCCGTTGGTCTGATCAACTGAAAACCTCGTCGTTGTAACCGACACAGTACCAGTTATACTAACCACTTTAGATGACTAAAAGTCGATATTCTTAAATAATTGGTCTTTTCTGAAGATTATCTGTTGCGTTGGTTTTAAAATTCCTTGTCTGGCACATTGCAATGTGTGATGTTGATGATCACTTTTAGCCGTAATATTTCAATTCCACGATGTTTTAGTTATCCCACCATTCTCGATGCTCTCCACACCAACAACCCGCTTACGCTAGCAAATCTAATTTATATGCAGATGATGCGACTCTTCTTATATCTTGCATTTTCCTTAGAGATACCTATCACACAGTTAAGGTACTATTGGTTAAATCTCCTTGGTTCAGGAGATTATGTTATTAGAAATCTGAAATCTTTCTTACAAATTCTAAGCTTCATTACCTTCTGTAATATATCTGTACAACCTCTCATATATAACAGCTAGTTTCCTACATCTGTATCAAAAGGTATTGGTGAGGCCCCTACAATTGATGAACCTCCTACAAACAAATATCTGTAGAAATCCACATGGGAGTACTTCACCATGTACGAAGAACAGTACTACTTCTACTCACCCATCTTAAACTGCATACAAAAGAAGGCCAGTCAATATTTGACAAATAACCACTCACAAAATACAGACGACAGTCTCTAACTAACAGAAAAATCTGTCTCTTTGCCTACCAATTATATTTTTGCTACTATTGCCTACTACTATAAATATTCCCATCAACTAGCTTGATGTATACTACTAACACAACACTCATGTTTACTCAGAATACCTCACTTTCTCACATCAACCGCACTGTGTTTCTCTGCCTAAACACTACTTTCAGCAATTCACTCAATTCTTCAAATCCAGAGTATTAATCTTATGTAACTTCTCACCGCCAACGACCTCGTCGCAGAGAACCTGAAAATCCTGTGACTCATGTCATAAACATTAATAGAAATTCAAAAAATGTTTTATAATCAGATAACCTAAAATTAATACGTTCAATGTGAATGTTTCCTGCTTCCTAATAATCCTATAATAATAGGTACAAGATCTGAAATCTTGTATGGCGTGGGCTAGTCAATCACATCGACTCCATCGCTTCCCTGGTACTTATTTTATCAACCCTGAAAGAGATGAAAGGCAAAGTTGAACTCAGTGGAATTTGAACACAGGAGGTAATCTGGAAGGACCGCTGCGAAGTATTATGGCCAGCGTGTTAACGTTTCCGCCACCTCACAGCCTTCCTGCTTCCTAATAATGAAATGGATTTATTCAACATCAGCGTTAATTCAATTCATTTATAATGAAATACTGGTCCTTATAAACTCTAAACGATTAAACGATATCATACATAGTTTAGAATACATGTGACTAAGATCTAACCCCAACGAAAAATTAGAAATATCGGTTTTGATGGTGCTTTATAATTTTTTTGAATACTGTCATACACTATATTGAAAATATTCGAGTATAACTGCTTTCTACCATTAAGATATTATTTTCTCTCAAAATATAATGGAGCAGAATAACTGACTGCACTCAAGATTGAAAGTCATTATATAGATTCAAATCAGAACGATCCTACTTAACATGCCTCCGCTTTACATCATTCTCCGGTTAATATAATAAAAACGACTAATATATTATGATTTGCCTAATTGACAATATTCTCCTCTGAAACATTAGTGTCACTTAAGCAGTCAATATTAGAGTAACGCCAATAATCATTCGACTGTCACTTCGTGACTTCTAATGACATCCAATTAGAATTATTGCAAAACGGGTCACATAAGAACGAATCCTATAACTATAATTAATGACAAAGAAATATCGAAAATTCGATGTCGAATATTGTGGATCAAGCCCGAAGAAGAAAGAAACATAAATACGTCTCAACAATCATAATTGGTTCCACCGTGCATTACTGGTCGATTAAATATGTATCTGTAATGGTCTCAAGACGAAATAAGAACAACAAAAGAATTTATGTTGTATCGTTCCTCATATATTATGCAAAATAAAATCAGGTAGTTTGTCAACAAAAGAGGAATAGACACTCGAATAATGAGGCAGAGAAATTAATTTCGTGCACGCATACGCACATACTCTCACACATACGTATATGTATGCACATGTAAAAAAATATGTATGCAAATATTTGAAAATCTATGATGTAGGTGGGAATATAATAAGTAGTGGGCTTACAAAAAATAAGTCCTGGGGTCGATTTGGTCGACTAAAGGCGGTGCTCCAGCATGGCCGCAGTGAGATGACTGAAACAAAACAATATTTAAAAGAATAAAAGAATGTATATATATATATATACAAATATATATATAAATATATATACATGTATACATGTATATATATAT
>NC_068988.1:70668062-70670391 GCF_001194135.2 Octopus bimaculoides | reverse complement strand
TATATACGTACATACGAACCTATATGCGGATGTTTTTTGTGTATGCGTGTATGTGCGTTCTGGTATTCATGTCTCTTGTGTTTCTTTGCCATGATATCGCACGAAACTTTTAAAAGGGTGTCACCGTTATGCAAGTGGCCTCATCTTTTTCTAAACTTGCATGCAGACATGTTCCACTGCGGGCTAATACTACACACATATACATATATATACACACATGTATATATATGTAATATATGTTTGTGTGATGTATTTAGGTGGTGAGAAGGCGGTTTGTTGTTGGGATAGAGTGAAAGAAAGTGAAGAGTTTGATGATACATAAATACTTAGATTGATAATTGTGTATTACAAAACCGGATATTTCAGCAATCATAAAGGTTGTGCGACATACATTACAGTCAAATGTACTCAATAGTGAGACTGACGTAATGAAAATGTGATACGTGGATTGCGAAAGTGTTGGATACTTTTGATTTGTTATGCGGGAAATGAACCTCCCATTAAACACCATGTGGTCTTCTCAGATAAATTTATATTTTCATTTTGGGATTCACGTATGTAGATACCTGCAGCAGACTGGAATAGGATAGAATCTGACTGTAAACAAATATAAAAGATAAATCAATTCTTAAACTCTGTTGCTTTGTCACTATTTCTCCATATAATATTCGTATTCGCATTTACGTCACTTGATTTTAGTCTGTGCATAGTCTGTGATATGGTGTTGTCCAAGTTGTGATTGTTTAACTATGATCATTAAAAATACAGCTTATGTATGATTCATATTTAGACTAATGTTATACTGTCATAGTAACGTATAGCGATAATAATGATTATGTTTCTCTGTTAACCACCGAAGAAGGATACAAACATTGGAGACGGTACCGGGCGATAGAGTGTGGGGTTACTGCTGGGACGGAAATATTAATTACGAGCAAGGACACAGTTATTTCGATTTACAAACGTAATGTACGACCAAGTAACTACCGGGAATGTGTTTTGACGTAAATTGGTCTAACTAATAGTTTTAGAGTGCTAAACTTAGTGAGTATTTATGAAAAGCGTTTGTGGATAGTTGATGGGTTGGATGTGGTGCTTTCGAAAGATCAATAACTATTGAAATATCTATATACATCCATTACCAAGATGATATCTTTTTTTCTTCGATCGTATTGTTTACATAGACGTATTTGACTACGTAACGTCGAACTAACTGTGCTGATTCTGAATTTTCCCGGAAATCTATAGTTTGTCACTTAAAATGAGAATATGTCTTTGCTAACACAAAAAGTGTGACACATTATTAACTTGTAAACTTTTAATATACTTGGTAGTGTGTTCTGTTTGGAAAATGATATACTGTCCTTGCTAGTAACCACCATATATACTTAAATGTTATACCGATGTGTATACATACATGTTAATAAGTGTGTGTGTGTTTATGTGTGCGTGCATCTGTATATAATTTATCTCAAGGATGGTCATGTTGATTTCCTTCTGTCTGTTAACTGTAGTATGTAATGGATATTTCAAAATAACTTATTTCTGATAAAGTTCCGAAACTTTATGCTATTCTTCAGGTTTTTTTCCATTTAAAATTTTCAATTCTCAAAAAAATTGGACTTTTTTTCTGTTCCTTTGTCTGTTTTCGTACAGAAGATATATTTGATCGATCAATATAGAAATAATGGATTGAAAGTGGAAGTATGCGTAATACAACGATAATTCTATATACTTGTTGGTGTTAAGGAAGTAGTGCTAGCATCAATAACAAGCATTATTGAAAGTGACTAAAGTTTGTGGCTTTGTTTAGTATTTCACATTCCGTCCATCATTCTATCTTTGCTGAAGCAAATACAACGGCTACCACAAGGAATTGTCAGAAATGGAAAACGACAAGCAGAAAAAATAGATGCATTGTTACTGTAAATCTCACTATATTGAGATATCAGAACAATCCATTTTATTCCTTTTCTACTCTAGGCACAAGGCACGAAATTTTTGGGGAAGGGGACCAGTTGATTAGATCGATTGCAGTACACAACTGGTACTAACTGTATCGACCCCAAAAGGATGAAAGGCAAAGTCGACGACGGCGGAATTTGAACTGAGAACGTAAAGACAGACGAAATACCTATTTCGTTATTGCCCACAAGGGGCTAAACATAGAGGGAACAAACAAGAACAGACGAACGGATTAAGTCGATTACATCGACCCCAGTGCGTAACTGGTACTTAATTTATCGACCCCGAAAGGATGAAAGGCAAAGTCGACCTCGGCGGAATTTGAACTCAGAACGTAACGGCAGACAAAATACCGTTAAGCATT
>NC_068988.1:70653622-70667431 GCF_001194135.2 Octopus bimaculoides | reverse complement strand
TATATATATATATATGTACATATATATATGTTTGTAGGTGAGTGTATGTGTGTGTAGGTGTGTTTTTACACTTACATATATGAATGTGTGTGAAACTGTGTATATAGACATACTATTTACATTTCCTTCTTTGTACCGTCAGCCTCGTTTGTATTTATGTGTAGAAGAATGTATGTCTACGTATATGTTTATGTATATTTGTAGATTAATAACTCGCTTATGGCCGCAAGGTTAATGGAAACTGTGTAAGACAGAGTGGACTAGTAATCTAAGGAGACAGCATTTTCACATATCGTCACAGTTGAAAATCCTTGCATATATGGAAGAGTTTCTTTCAGGAGAATATAGATTGAAAATTAGGATATCAACCCAATCTAAAAATCTAAATATTCCACTGCTACAAAATGAGGAGAGAATATTTCCAAATTGTAAGGAGAGAATACTAAAATCCAAACCCAATGACGCACTGTATTTCAAGAGAAAGAATGGAAGAAGGCATAAGTAAATACTGTGTTAGGGTAGACATAGAGAGGTTATGGAAGTAAAAGTGAATAGGTGATTTTGATAGTAATACGATGGCAAAATATATTAGGTTACTGAAGAAAAAAGTGAAAATAATTAGCGATACATATATGATCAGCTATACCCGATTTATCAATATCTCCCTGTGTCACAGAATTGTTCCTCTACCCTTATTTTGAGGGGGTGACATGTTTCGCCTTTGTATATCCCACCACAGCTGCATGGGACGGAGTACACGCAGTTCTTGGTCATATTCCCTTCTATTGGTGGTTTTACTCGAAAGAGATATTTGCGAAGTGTTGTATTACTTTTGAATACATGCTTTTCAAAGTGCTGAAGAGTATTGAGTAAATGTGTTTTAAAGAGATAGAAGGTTTGATTATAGCCCCGTAGGTTAACATATTAGAAAGGAAGGCCACAGACGAGTCCTTATCGAACGTGGAATGAAATTGCGCATGCATTCTGTGAATCTAAAATGCTTGCACAAAGGATCTATAAACTAATACTGAAGATTTGACGGATATTTGTACAAATCGTGTTTGTTGTTAACACAACGTTTCGCCTGATATACCCTCCAGCCTTCATCAGGTGTCTTGGGGAAATTTCGAACCTATGGTATTTTTCGATGTTATTATTATTATTATTATTATTCTTCAGGTCACTGCCTGGAATCGAACTCGGAATCTTGAGGTTATTAGCCCGCGCTCTTAACCACTACGCCATATGCTCGTGGGAAATTATGGAGTGAATTTTAAGGCTTATAAATCTAATATTCTCCTATCCTTCCTTAATACTGGTTCCCATATGCTGTTCATATCTGCATTCGGTCTGCTTAGGAGGTTGTTGTGTCCTAGCATATGTTCTGTTTCTTTTAGTTTTCGTATTTTTCAGTGGCGTTCTATGTCTATTATTTTAACTTCATCCCACAGGGGGTGGTGGTCTCCATTTTTCCATATATGATCATCTATACCCGATTTATCAATATCTCCCTGTGTCACAGAATTGTTCCTCTACTCTTATTTTGAGGGGGTGACATGTTTCGCCTTTGTATATCCCACCACAGCTGCATGGGACGGAGTCACGCAGTTCTTGGTCATATTCCCTTCTATTGGTGGTTTTACTCGAGAGAGATATTTGCGAAGTGTTGTATTACTTTTGAATACTGTCCTGATGTCATATGGGCCGCATATCTTTTGTATCTTTTCGGAGAGGTCTTTCACATAGTGTAGACAGGCTGTGGACAGTTTATTCGTTTTATCTTCTCTTTTCTTCATAATTGGAGTAGAGAGTATGCTTTGGGGGTAGTAGTTGCTTAATAGATTGTTACTGAGCTTGATCATTTCTTCGTGGTGTGTATCACAATCGCTACTTATATTCATTGCTCGATGTTTTAGACACTGAGCAATCCCTCTCTTTACACTGTATAGATGGTGGGAGTTGAAGTTGAGGTATCGTCCAGTGAAGGTCGGCTTGCGGTATACGGATGTCCTGAATCCATACTTGGTGCGTGTTATTAATACGTCCAGGAATGCTAGCTGATGAAGGCTGGAGGTATATCAGCCGAAACGTTGTGTTAACAACAAAAAAGATGAGGACAAATATCCGTCAAATGTAAATAGTGTGCATAATTCCTCATCTCTTAAATATAGAACTGAAGTGCTGAAGACATGACAATACTGCTATAATCACACTTTAGCAAATCAAAAAGAAATTATAGATTTAAAGATATACAAAAATGTTCTGACCATACAACATGGACTATGGGATATGAAACTTCAAACACATATGCAAATAAAACATTCACGTCTAGATTATAATATCATACTTAATAAAGAGAAAAATGTGTGTTGCTTAAACGATAGTGCTTGTACTTTAAAAACAAGAGTAGTAGAAAAAAATGAAGAAACTCGAAAAATTCCATGACCTAACATATAAAGTGCAAGGTATCTGGAATTACCGTAATCAATATACAAATTGATTACGGTTCTTTAGAACAGTTGCGAGAGGTATGAATGATTGTGGAGGATGCTGAATATGAAAATGAATTCCGGATTTAATAAAAAAAAACTTGCTCGGTTGGAATAGCAAAGCCTATAAGAAAGTTGCTATATACCTAAGTTTGAGGGATACATCTTGATATCTACAGGAAGATTAACAAGGAAAATCTAAGTCAGAGACAAGAACAACAAAAGAAATGTTACTTTCTTTCTTGGCCACAAGCGTAGAAGGATCATTTTGAACTCTACAAAGTCAAAAGTTTGTGGAGATTTACATATATTCGCGTAAAAAATAAACCAACAATAATTATGAATGAAACTGATAACAGAAAACAATCCCCAATAATAATAGCTTCACCCAAGTACAAACAATGAATGCCTGGATCACTCCGATCCTGGATCACTCCGATCCTGGATCACTCCAATCCTGGATCACTCTGAAAGCAATGGATACTACCCTTTCTCCTGTTTCGTTGCCATAGTACTCAACTGGTACTTAGTTTATTGAGCACGAAAAGATGAAAGGTAATATAAACCTCAACGGCATTTGAAGTCCGAACCAAAAAGCCGGAATGCCGCTAAAACTTTTGTCCGGATGGACAGTACAGATTACAAGAAAGGGGAAAACAAACTGCACATGAATAACTGTTACAAAGTATGACAGCGTTAAAGGCTAAATTGAAAATGATGCTGAATGCAAAGCTTTTGAATAGACTAGATTGTTTCAATCAAATAGAAGGCAGCTTTTTGAGGAAATACAGTGAGGAAAAGCATTAGGAAGAAAGAGATTCCTGATGAGGAAGAAAGTGAAGTAATTGGGGAAGAGATTTGGAACAGGCCAGTGAATATAAAGGAAGTGGAGAGTGGTTAACACAGGCGGGGGGACACTTGCAATTGTATGAAGGCAAACCGACGTCAGAACTGATCTGTTTTCAGTGAGACTGAAGCTTTAAAAATAGTAAATTGGAGAAGACCTGGCCCAGATAGAGTACAAGATTACTGGATGAATAATTTTACACAGTTGCACGAAACGGTCGCTGCACACCTAGATGACCGCATGCAGCAGGGACACGTCCTTACCTGGATGACATGTAGACTAATCTTGCTATACATCAAGGATGCCTTGAAAAGCAGATTGATATCGAAATGTTCGACCTATCACCTGTTTACTACTTTTAACCGGTGTCTTGGTGGAAATGTAATATGGAAAGCGAAAATCTACTTCCAGTAGAACAAACAAATAGCAGTAAACAAAGTAGGGCAACAAGAGAGCACAAATAAATTGATAAAATGATGATTGTAGACGCATACCATGGTGCCCCGCAGTTGAATAAGGAAAACAATGAGTATGTTTGGAGAGGCAGAATATAAGGAGAAAACGGTAAAGGAAAGTATGAAAAATTGGAATATGGAATATAGAATAAGAGGAAAATAAAGACTTGGGAAAGTGAACATCAGACGAGATATATTTCAAGGTGATAGCTTGTTGCCATTACTATTTGTATTGACTATTATACCGCTCAGTTTGATATTATGAAAAGTTAAAATAGCGTATGATTCAATAAAAGCATATAGTCCGATAAATCATCTCTGATTTATGGATGATATAAAGCTTCATGCGAAAATTAAGAAGCAGCTTGAAAGCCTTGTACATGCTGTTCGCTTATTCTCAAATGATGTAGGTATGGAATTTGGAACTGAAGAATGCACTATATTGATAACGAAACGGGAAAGATTTGACGGAAGCCAAGGAATTGAAATGCGAAATTGGAAAAAAATGAAGGCAGTTGAGAAAGGACAGTGGTATAAATATTTGGAAATAATGGAGGAGGTAGGCAAAATAAAACATGAAGAGATGATGCAAATTACCAGTAGGGAGTAAAATATTACAGCTAAAGTTGAATTTAAAAACTATTATTGAAGCAATAAATGCAAGAGCAGTACCGGCAATCATAAATGGAGCTGGGATTTTAGACTGGACCGAAAGCGACTTACAAAAACTTGACAGTAAAACTAGAAAGCTTTTGACAAAATATGGAGCTCACCATCCTAAAACTAATATTAACCAGTTGTACTTGAAAAAAGACCTGGGTGGAAGAGGTTAAATTGCTATGGAAGAGTGTATATTTACAGAATAGCACTGAGGAATTACTATAGACAGTGAATAAAGAACAGGCGATCAAGTGTGGAACAGGAAAAAAGGACAAAAATGAACTTCAAAGAGAGCATGTCAAATAGATTAAACCTTTCCATGGTCAGTTGTGAAAAGCTACTGAGGATGTATGTGAAACAAAGACCTGAGCTTGTTTAAAAAAGGGGGAATTAAGAAAAGGAAACAGAGGGCCTTATTATAGCAGGTCAAGATAAAGTGTTAAAAACACAACACTTCAGAAAGTATGTGTATCGGGAGAATGTGTCAGCAAAATGTAGCGTATGTAATTTGGGATGAAACAATGGCACACATTGTTGTAGAATATCTGAGGTTGGCTCAGGGTCAATATAAGAAATGGAGGTACAACAAGGTTTTGAGAGTTTTGCACTGGAATCTTTGCTCTAAATGAAGATTTGAGACTGGGAATACTAGCTATGAAGAGTGCTTGAGTCGGAGGAATGCAAGATTTTATTGGATTTTCCCATTCAAAAGGGTAAGAAGCTAGAAAATGATAAACGAGACACAACAGAAATAGACTGAATAATGGAAGTCTTAAGAATAAAAAAAAACATAAGGACTCATAACAGCTACTCAAATCCAGTCATTGAGGACGAAGGCAAAAATAGACAAATCCGCAAAATGAGCAAAACGAAGAGTATGTAATAAGAAAGAGGAATTCGATACACAAATAATAGGTTTCTGCAATCCACTTGTACAGAAGGAATATAGACGAAGACACGATTATATCACTAAAGCACTACACTGGGACATATTATGGCAAAAAGAATTTAAAGTAGGAAGAAAGTGGCACGAACGTCAACCATAAAGTGATTTTAATGTACAGACAGATCTCCATTTCATACCTGGCGAAAAGATTTTATGAATCAGGACAAGGAGAAAGATACGTACATCATCATTAATATATCTATATGAACGTAGTGATCAAAGTATTGGGTTGGTAACTAAGTTCTCGCGGTTTCTTAAATTTAAATTTTTAAAAGGTTTAAGACAAAATAACGACTAATTAATCAATAATGTATTCTCTCTTGTTTACAACTTCTTCCCAACGTTCAACAAGATTTTCAATATCTCGTTGGTAGAAATCATCCGATTTAGACTCGAAAAATTGATCCAATCAAGCTCTCAATTCTGCATCAGTACTGAACGAATCTCCGTGCATAGCATTTGAAATAGATCGAAAGGAGTGGAAATCCATTGGTGCCAAATCAAGAGAGTACGGCGGGTGTGGCAGCACTTCCGAGCCATGCGTTTGAATGGCTTCCTCGGTCATATTGGCAAAATGAGGGCGGGCGTTGTCGTGCAGCAGAACTCCATGCTGCCGATTAGGTCGTTTCGCTTGAATAGCCGTGCTGAGTCGTTCCATCTGTTCAACATAGAGTTCCGCGTTAGCCTTTTGGTTCCGTTCAAGCAATTCTTAATGGACAATCCCTTCCCAGTCCTACCATACGCAAAACATCGTTTTACGCGGATGAAGATCTTGTTTCACACGTGGTGTCACTTGTTTACCGGGGCTAAGTCATTCATGTACAGGTACCATTTTTTGTCGCCAGTAAAGACTCGGTAAAGAAATCATTGCTTGCATCCATGAGTTCAGCGCTGACGAGCAAGCAAACCAGCGGAGATTGTGGCTCGTTGATTTTTGTTGTTGTCACTTAAAGCATGCGGAACCCATGCTCCATACTTCTGAACCTTTCCCATCGAGTGAAGATACTTCTGTATAGTAGTGTGCGAGGATTCCATTTTCTCTGCCAGTTCCCTTGTTGTTTGACGAGAATTTTCGTGCAATTTTTTTTTTAATTGCTCTTTATCGAACTCAACTGGACGGCCAGAACGAGGTGCGTCTTTGAGGTCAAAATTTCCATTTTTGAACCAGGCATACCAATCACGAGCGGTTCTTTCAGCTATGGCACCCTCTCCATACACAGTACAAATAATCGCGAGCAGCTTTTATGGCCTTAGAACCATGATTAAAAGCAAAAAGGAGGTGTCGAAAATGCTCATTTTTCTTAACTTGACATTCCATTTTAATGATCTGAAAATAAACAAAAATTAACTAAAATTAACTAGGAAAAAAACAAAAAACAAAATAGATTCCAAAATGATTCAAAAATAGAATTCTCGAAAAAAATAGATTAAAAAATTTAAAAAACGCAATAAATTCCAAAATTTAAAACAACGGCGGGAACTAAGTTGCCAACCCAAGAGAAATAGCGAAATATCGTCATCTGATGTAAAACTACCCAACAGCGAGAGAATCAAGGAAATCACGTGGATGGATATAAGTATTAGAATAGTTTGAAGTATGACAAAATTAAGGAGACATGAAGGAAAGCTTAAGGTGAGAATATTTCAGAACACTCAAATTAATTATGAAGAGTAGACTCACTGGAAAGAACAAGATCATGGCTGTCTCCTTAATGCGATATGACGCAGCGGTTAGATGGACACACTACGAGCTGAAAACTAATTACACCATGATACAAATAAATAAGTGTAGTGAACTGTAGAATATGTGGCAGCGAAAACGAACGAGTTTCACATATTGTGAGCTTGTGTAGCAAACTGCTTCAAAAAGAATACAAAAGGAGGCATGATAACGTAGCTAAGTATGTCTATTGGAGACTATGTGAGAAGTGTGACCATGAAAGGACATTGAAATGGTATGAGCATAAACCAGAAGGGGTCACTGAGAATAACGAGTATAGGATATTGTGGGATTGTACAACCCAGTGTGATTTAGGAATTGATATTCGGAGATCAGACAATGATGTAGTTGACAAGATGATGAAGGAAACCAAGGTCAGGCATCGCCATTCTAGGGATGTACGAGTGGATGACAAAGAATTAGAAAAGACTGAAAAGTACAAGCCCCTAAAACATGAGATTGCACGAATGTGGGTAATGAAGAAAGTAACTCTCATTCTAGTAGTTGTAAGGGCACTGGGATAATTAACAATTGGGTTTTCAGAAATTTATTTGAGAAATTAGGATTGGCACGAAGACAGAACATACTTAGAAAGCTGCACTATTGGGGACAACCAGTTTGGTACTTGAATGTTAAGTATAGGGGAAACAGATCCTGTGAGATCCTTGACAACAATTTGTCTGCTCTTCCTGAATTAGCCGGAGTAATAGAAATTAAGAGCTGTGCGAAATGAAATGGAAATGATAATAAGAACAATATAAAAGTAACATAATGATTTTAATGTAGCAAAATGAAACTATAGAACATGATGTAGACTTCCATCATTAAGTATATAAAAAATTATATTAAAATGAAAAATAAAAAGATTTATAGAGAAAATTTTCAATTTCTTCAAAAACATTTTTTTCATATTTATATATTATTTACTCATTTAATTTTTTCGGTACTGGATACTATTTATTCCCAGTGTATTTAAAATATATCCATTTTCATTTGTTTTAATATAAACCTATACATGTACGCATATACACACACACACACACACACATAGACACGCACTCACACGTACGTATGTCGTACAGCAAATATTCAGCCATACAAAGTAAACGCAAAACAAATTGCCGCCATAATGAAAGTAGCAACCACTATCCCCATATACACCGCCACTATAAATAACCTAACACCAACTACATTATTGTCACCAGAATCAGCTCCTCCCGCAACGCCAATATTATCAATACTACCACCGCCGCACCATTCTTATCAAATTCAACTCTACTGCTAGAAAGAGTTGCCAAATCTTCTCACGTATTATTTAATAGGAAAGAAGAACATATGATTATGTAGTCCTCGATACATAATGCTTGAAGAAAAGATGGATGGATACAGCTAGAATATATTTGTTCACGGGTTTACTGAGCTGTGAATAAGTAACATTATACGACACATTACTATTTAATACCCCTTTCTATGACAACTACATTTAGAGTTCACGAAGGTACTTCTACGTAGCAGCGCAATCTACGAAAAATAGCAACCAATTTCTATTTCTCCCCAATGATATCCTTGTGATGTATATAAGAATATTACAATCCGATACTTTAGGTGAGCTTTAAATTCCCCTCCATTTTAGAGAATATTTCACGTTGGGATTGCAGTGATTCTGGTAGCTATTTCCTGATAGGATTGCTGATTGCTTAAGCTCTACTTCGGAGAGTACATTGCGTGGGCTATAGCAGTAGAGAAAAATAACTGCTAGATTTCCCAGCATGACACGTTCAGCTACGGCCTGTAGATTCACTATTCACTTGCATCAACAATCTCTAGAAGAAAATATATTTACTTGCTATGTTTTCCTATTAATAATTCAGAGCCATGTAGTGATACATTGACTATATCAATATTCCTGCTCAACTGGACTATATCCTAATTATAAGCAAATGGATCAACACCATAAAACTACAACTCTTTCTAAAGCATTAAATTTTACTATAGGGATATTTCAAGCAAATCCTAGATAAATTACTGCAAGGAGAAAGTACAAGCTAGTGATCCTATGAAACGAATCTACTGGGGGGGAAAGGTAGCTAGTAACATTAATCTATGCGAAGGATTTACAGCTTAGCATGCACCATGTTCGTCTGTCTCTGTGACAGGCTCGAGAACAGTTGTAGTGCATTTAACAAGCGTTGCATATGTTCCTTAAGAAGAGGACGAAGACATTGATCTTTGCTTCCAATAAGAAAGTGACAAGGGCCGGAAAAGATTTGAAGAAAGTAGCCTAGAAACATAGAACTAGATTCACTAAGAATTCTGTAAAACCATTAATACAGCTAACATGGAAGTGATGGAAGCACATGTAAGCACATGTAATATCTCGAGTATTCGACAGTCTCCACCATGAGAAAAAGTATTCTACTACCCATGCAGCTGTGAGGGGAAATACGGGAAGAGATCACTGATTGCACTGAATACGAAAATACTGACATTGAGTATCAACTCTTTACATTACGACGTGGTTACACAGTTCCACAATACAAAATTTGATGACGATCCGTTCTTCAACCCCAAAATAGTGTAGTAGATGGTTTTTCAATACAAACATCTCATGGTGTGAGCACAGGACCAAAAATGAGATGTATGTTCACATTCCCATGTCAATCTCTTTATTCTTCATCGTAGAGTAGTTATTGCTGGTTACTTATATCATGCTGAAAAGCAACCATATTGGATGTTATATTTTAGAGGTTTCTCCGCATTAATAGAGAAACAAGATTATGCAACTAAGTTGATATTATTGTTAGAGATATTATTGTTAGGTGCTTTCGCTCTTTTTAAACGTAGAGTATCCCAGTCTGCCTTAGTGAAAGGCTTTGTTTGAATTTTTGTAAACACGTGATATGCATGCCTAAATTTGTATTTTCTACTTTATTGAAGCTAGTTTATGTAATATGAGTGAAGTGATTTCCTGTATGTTGCCTATCATTTGCATGACAGAGTGTTCTAAAGATACCCTTGAAAGAGATTGTTTTCCTTTTCAACCCCAACATTGTGGTCACATCTGTCTTATGTTCTCTACCTTTGGATATTCTTTCCATTTATTTTATAGATATATTATCTTCTGTTGGGACTGGTACTGCGAGAGGGTTTCATAATTTTTTAGTGCTTATTGACAACAATATTCTGCAGATTTGCCGGTATGATCCACTATATTGTCAGTATATTATCTTCTTGAACCTCTTCTGGCGAATGTGTATAATATTTCTTTACTGTTATTTACCGTTAATGCACTAATCTTATCATTGATAATTTTTCTTTCATTATTTGATTTGAAGACCTATTTTTTAAAAATTTACGTCGATTATTTTGAACATGTTACAGCTATCTCGTCAGTTACATTTAATATTTTTCTCTTTTCTGTCTATTATTTTTGTTTTAGTTATGTGTTCTTATTTTTGTGGTTTCTGTTTAGGTTTCTGATATTTATTTTGGGTTTAAGTTAGCTTATCTGATTTGAGTGCTGTTATATTTAAATACAGGGAATTGAATTTCTCATCAAATTTTGTAGGAAAGTTGTCATAGTTTTGTCTTTTTGATAGACTGTAACTGTAAAGTATGCCTTCAGAATGGAAATATATTCCTCTCGTACGCTACTTTTGCTTTGTTTGTGGTACTTGTGAAGTAAAGTGTGAACTATTGTTTAAATTCTGATCGTTTTCACTGGTTTCTTTGTTAGTGGCAACAGGTAATGCACACTAAATGTTTCGTATTTCTATGCTTCAAATTCAAAGCATGCACTATCCTTTTAGCCTTAAACTGAATTATAAATGTTTCAATTGTATTGATGTCCACATTGTGTGTGTTTGTGCATACGTATTTATTGAGTGGGGAGTGAATTAATGTGATGTCGATTTGTCGCATGTTCTGTTAGACAATAATATCCGGAGACTGCATAACACGAATACTCGTAATATAATAATTGCATGAAGTAAGGCGGTGAGCTGGCAGAATCGTTAGCACGGTGGGCGAAATACCTATAGGTATTTCGTCTATCCTCATGTTCTGAGTTCAATTTCTGCCGACGTCGACTTTGCCTTTAATCCTTTCGGGGTCGGTAAGTTAAGTACTAGTTGCGTACTGAGGTCGATCTAATCGACCGACCGCCCCCCCCCACAAATTTTCGGTCCTTGATCCTAGAGTAGAAAAGAATAATTATATGAGGTAAAGTTTTATAAATTTTGCAATTATTGGACAAGTATTCTCTAACATTTTTATAGATTGACAGCTTAAATCATTAAATATTGTTCGGGGTTAAGGCACATCTTTTGAACTCAGTAGGAATACATATGGTAACAAGGGGAAGGAAAAGGATGCTAAACAGAAAACATTATCTCTGGTATCATTCTGAGGCCCATCTCAATATTTTTAACATTTTATTTTACTTGTTTTAGTAGGGCACCGCTTAAAAGAATTTTTAGTATTTATTTTTCTGTAAAACTTAGTCTCTTTTACCGAACAGTTAAGTTACGGGGCTGTAAGCGCACTAATACTTGTCATCAAGAAACATACACAGACACAAAGACACACGCCCACACACGTGCACATGCACGCACACACGTGCACAAACACACGCACTAGCATACATGCACACAAACATACACACACATATACAGAGTCGTGCAGATGAATTGAGACCAATTTTAAGCAACTGATGTAGTGGGTTTAACATTTCATTTTTTGACAAAATCTTGCTTCCTTGAAAATCTAGTCCTCTTCTTTATTTATCAGGTAAATAGGAAACTGATTCGACAACAGAAAGTCATGGAAGAAGAGAATTGCTCCGCCATTGTTGTATTGACACACATTGGGCACAATGCCAATAAAACTGTTAATTTAGCGAAACTTCCAAATGCAACAGTCTATGGTGTGTACAAACAATTTAAAAAAAGATGGAGAGATTGATAGAAAAGATCACAAGATTCGAAGTGATTCTAAGCGCAATCCAAGGTTTCTCGCTGACCTCAAATGCTCGATTGAAGCCAACCCATTCATATTCATGATAACTCTTGCAAAGAAAAGCAGTGTTCCTTTCCACGGTGTCCAAAGCTGTGAATACGAATCTTGGCATGACTAGCTATGTTGAACGACGCCGCCACCTCCTAACAGCTAAAGCCAAAGCAATCAGAGCCAACAGGATGCTGAGTTGAATCGCAGAAATTCTCGAGTGGTTGCATACAACTCTTCTAACATCCCCACTGTGTTTGAGACTAAGGAATCCTGCCTCTGAGATAGTATCTGGAGCCGCGGCGAGTGATGAAAGTGTCATGTGTCCACACTTCATTGAATCTGGCTTGCAGCTCAGCATAAAGGAGTGTCTGGACACCCTGAAAAACTCACTATTATTTTGGATGGAGCAGAAGTTTGGGCTTGACAATGTGGTGCTTATCCAGGATTTAGCACCATGCCATGGGTCAAAAGCAACACAGACCTTCCTTACTGAAAAGGTGACATTCTTTGATAGGGCTCACATGTGACATAGTAATAGTTCAAATCTCAACCTTCTCGATTACATTTTATGAGGCGTACCTCAAGCAAGAAGCAATGCTTCAACACACTCGAGTATGAACAGTTTGAAGACCTGCATCGTGTGTGCGACACGCAAAATCAAAAGAGGGCAGGTTCCCGTGTGGAGGCAGTAATTTCCCAGAAAGACGGGTATATTTATTTCATTATTGCCCACAGGGGTCTAAACGTAGAGGGGACAAAGAAAGGGATTCATCAATTACATCGACCCCAGTGCGTAACTGGCACTTATTTAATGACCTCGAAAAGATGGAAAGCAACATCGACATCAGCGGAATTTGAACTAAGAACGTAACAGCAGACGAAATACCGCTAAGCAGTTCGCCCAGCTTGCTAACGATTCTGCTAGCTCACCGCCCTAGAAAGGCGGGCATATTGAATGATAAATGCTTTTGTTGTAATAAATGTTACATTAAAATTATATGACTCTACTACCATTATTTTGGTATTTATAATCAGTTTTATGCATCGTAAAAATTATCTCAATTTAACTGCAAGACCTCTACTCTCCAGGGTTTGGTCAACCAGAGTCTATAGGAGAAGACACTCTCACAAGGTACCACTGAGTGGGAGTGAACCTTGAGCCATACAGTTGGGGGCAAACATTTACCACACAGCCACATATAAAAACATTATATATTTTTTCTATAAATTATACGTTTATGAGATTTTAATTTAACCGTTTACTAAATTAATTATCTCTCTGCCCACATGGAGTAATTATGGTGGAATCTTCAATACAGAACTCCGTGAAATAAGTAGCAATATAAAATGTCATAATTCAGTAAATGCAATAAACTGCTTTTGTAATAATGGCAACATAATATATTAATAGTCATTATAATTAACAATTATGCTCAACCAGGAGGAAATATTGCTTGCTATATTGAAAAATATTTTAGATACTTCAAAATTTCAATGCAAAATTAATAGCTTATTACCATATCTATAATTAAAGTACAAAGGTTAAAGATTTTAATAGGATTAAACTACACTTAACACACACATATATACACACACACACGCACCCAATCACCCACCCACACCCACACACAAAAACACCCTTACACACACATATACATACACATATATATATTATATATATATAT
>NC_068988.1:70652676-70653483 GCF_001194135.2 Octopus bimaculoides | reverse complement strand
TATATATATACATTTTCGGTCTCTAGTATGCAGTGTATGTGTTTGCCTATACGCTCATTTGCTGCAGGATAGCGTCCTAAGAAAGCTCCATACATGACGCCGAATGTTAAAGAACAACGGAAAACTAGAGGAACATCAACTATTATCAAGCAGAATATTCAATGTATATGTGTAATTCCTTCGACCTCAATAAAGCAATATAAAGTTCGAATTATAGTTTTAATGTTTTATAATATCAAACTTTCCACTGGCCTTTGTGTTGTAACTTGTAATTTTTATTCCTTTATATCACTTATTATAAGTGAACTTATTAATTCACTATGTCGTATATCATATCCATGTTTTCTATTTTTAAAATGCCTACATATTTATAAATATATATTTTTAAATATCTACGTGTTTTTAAATATTTTATATGCTTGTGTTATAACATGTAAATTTTAATTTCTTTATGTTATATCGTGTGAATTTATAATTCACTATGTCTTATATCATATCGACGTTTTTTTATATCTATTTATGTATCTATTTATGTATTTATAATTTTTTTTTAATGCCTACATTTTTATAAATATTTAAAAATATTTTAAAATATTTGCGTGTTTTGAAATATTTATATGTTTAAATGGTTGTATGTTTTGAATACTTCTATTAATTCGAACTGTATATTGCTTTAGTAATGTCAAAGAAAGTACACATATATATTGAATATTCTGCTGGATAATAGGTCATGTTCCTCTTGTTTTCAGTTCGTATTGCCTCCACTCAAATTATATATATATATATATATATATATATATATATATA
>NC_068988.1:70648951-70652666 GCF_001194135.2 Octopus bimaculoides | reverse complement strand
GTGGCTGTGTGGTAAGAAGCTTACTTCCCAACCTCGTGGTTCTGGGTTCAGACCCACTGCGTGTTACCTTGGAGAAGTGTCTTCTACTCTTGCCTCGGGACCACCAAAGTCCTGTGAGTGGATTTGGTAGACGGAAACTGTAAGACGCTCGTCGTATATATATATATATATATTCTCTGTTTGCTGGTCACGTGACAGCAGCAAACAAAGAAAAAAGGGGGATGTGGATAAAGGAGAAGGAGAAAGGCTAGGGATACAAGAAGGAGAAAGGCTAGGAATACAAGGGGGAGAAGACAAGTAATATAAGAGGAAGAAAGTATAGGAATACGAGAGGGAGAAAGGATAGGAGTACAAGACGGAGAGAGAGAATGAATAAGTATAGAGGCTAGAATAGAATTGACAGGGTGAGAGAAAGAAAAGGAGAAAGGATGAAGGCAAGAGAGAAAGAGAGAAAGAGAGAGAGAGAGAGAGAGAGAGAGAGAGAGAGAGAGAGAGAGAGAGAGAGAGAGAAAGAGAGAGAGTCACGTCACACCGGTATATGAAAAAAACTTACACGTGTGTTGTGTTCCATCACTTGATAAATGAAAAAGAAAAAAATAATAAACAAACAACATAACGTATACTGAATATAAAAACAAACGTGAGACAAACAGAAAGTCCATAATTCGTAATCAGTTATCAACCAATGGTACTTTTAAGTTTCGCACCTTTAGCGATAAGACTGAATGTTTCCCAATTGGTAGTCTCCGCAAAAAAAAAAAAAACCCCCAAAAAAACGTAGAATTGAACAAAATACGGCCTTGAGGCCCAAAAGACGAGAATAGTGGGTAACGCTTAGAAAATGTTTTGAACGATGGAGGACGGAGAGACAGAATTTGCGACTGGTCAGACACAGGCCAAAATAATTTTAAGCCATCTAATGACAGTTCTATTCCTTCATTAATATATTTTTAACAAAACAGAATCGTTTTAACTTTACAGTTTGTGTAGAATTTTTTTTTCTCTTTCGAATGATATAGGAGTTATATATCTTTCTACAATTCGAATAACTTTAAAGCGCAATTAATTTAAATAATTTAAAATGGTTGGCAAACTAAGTTTAAGACTGTACCAAGATTATACAAATTAATAAACCAAATGGGTGGTCATATGGCTGGTCGTACTTCAATGTTTTGTTTAATAATCGAGCATTGTTACACATTAATTCGCGATGGGAAAGCGTCCTAGAATTTGCCCAGTTTCTAGATCAAAGATCGTGTTGCTTCATCAGCAAAATGTGTCCTTCGTGAGCATAATCAAGCAATTAGGATGCATCAGAACGGTTTTTATTCAAGGATGGTAGCTTTACCAAGCCACTGGCCACTGACCAATACAAATATCGATTACGATACAGATGGATCAGTGAATTCATAGGCTCTCTGAAGGGAATCAAATGCTGAGAGCAGTGGATATTTGCAAGCCAATGTCTAATAGAACTGACATCAGCTTTACACCACAAACCGTAAGAAACCACCTAAAAGAATTCGGCCGGATCACTCGAAAGTAGCCAATAATTTTTGAGACGAACCGGCGGAAGCGGATCAAGTTTGCTAAAAGACATATTGAACGGACGGCCGAAGACTGGTCAAAAGTTCTTTGGAGCGACGAATCTCACTTCTGCACCTTTGGATCAGACGGAAAACGTATGTTAGACGCCATCCAACTGAAGAATTCTATCCTAAGTCTGTCAAGAATACGGTGCAAGCGGGGGGTGGGGGTGGGATTATGGTGTGGACCGCATTCATCAAAATGTGCTGCCATATTTAAATAATCAGATGCCATCGGGATCTAGTTTCCAGCAGGACAACTGCCCCGTTCAAAAGGCTAGGAAATATTTTGAGCGGAATAATATGGTGGTTATCGAGTGGCCTCCGCATAACCCGGATTTAACACCGATAGATAATTTAAGGAATTATGCTTCTAAAAGAGTTCATGCTAAAAAAACTAACAAATTTGTCCCAATATATCAAGTTATTGAAGAAAGATGGCAACCACTGTAAGGCCGTAATTGAAAATAACGGCTATGGAACTAGACACTAATAAGAAATGTTTGTTCGGTGATCATTTCTGCCGTAAATTTTTAATTTAAACAATTCAAACACAATAATGTGGGTACGGTCTTAAACTTATTTTGCCGACAATATTTAATCATTTTAATTAATTGCACATTAAAATTATCCAAATAGTAGAAAGATATAAAACGACTATATTATTCGAAAGAGATAAAAATAACATATCCTGTAAAAAGTAAAATAATTTCATACAGTTTTGTTAACAATAAATTAATAAAGGAAAAGAACTGTCATCGTCGGTCTTAAATATATTTTGGCCAGTGTGTGTGTATATATATATATACATTTGTTGTTGGCACTCCGTCGCTTACGACATCGAGGGTTCCAGTTGATCCGATCAACGGAAAAGCCTGCTCGTGAAATTAACGTGCAACTCCACAGACACGTGCACCCTTAACGTAGTTCTCGGGGATATTCAGCGTGACACAGTGTGACAAGGCTGACTCTTTGAATTACAGGCACAACAGAAACGGGAAAGTAAGAGTGAGATAAAGTTGTGGTGAAAGAGTACAGCAGGGTTGGCCACCATCCCCTGCCGGAGCCTCGTGGAGCTTTAGGTGTTTCGCATTTGGCACAACTCTTTTTCACTACTAAAATAACCTCGGAAACGAGGTCGGATTGCACAATTTTGAGTCAACTTCGAGCAATATTTCGATTTACTTGTAATGTTTCACTTTCGTCCGATGTTTAACACATGCGTAGAATTCTCTACCAACATGCTAAGGACCAACTTGGAGGCAACCTGGGTCAATTTGATATCTGCATCTTATCCAAGTACCCAAAGGGCCCAACACTCAGACAAATACAGGAGTACGACCTCATAAATGAAACCTCCCCAATACTAAATAGGAAGTATACGTAGTAGATATCATGACCCCATACCCACAGTTTACGAAGTTAGTGGGCTGTTATATAGATACACGTGTGTATGTGTGTGTGTGGGTGGGTGTATATATATGTATATGCATATGTATGTAAGGATATGGATATGACAGTAAACAGATCAACATACAGACGGACAAGTACATAGGTTATATGAACAGACAAGCACACATACGCACAAATGCACAACTGAAGACTGAAATACATGACCATATATACAAACTCACTTTACTCCAAACAAAAACATATTGAGATACATGCGCGTACATATGGAGATACATATCCATACATACAAACACGGTGCATAGTTGCAAAACACTCACTCACACACGCACACACTCAGACATGCGCACATAAGGAGACAGAAGTATATACACACACACTCACACACACGCAAACACACAGAGACATATATAAAAACACACAAACACGGACATGCAAACATGAATATGCAGAATACATGCATACAAATGTATACACATACATATGCACACACATACATGCATACACACGTGAACACATACATACACAGATGCATGTGTATGCACACACACACTAGCCCGCACACATGCGCACAGACAAACAAAAAGAACGCAGTGTGAATAACACAGTCAAAACTATTGAAAAGGTTGCAAGACGCAACAAAAATTTTAGAAAAATAAAAATGAAGTAAGTGGATATTAAACCTGTGAGTGCGTTAAATTATAAGGCTCTAAAAGATA
>NC_068988.1:70641659-70648337 GCF_001194135.2 Octopus bimaculoides | reverse complement strand
CCTTTTCCTGTTTTAGGTGCAGGCAAAAACATATTCTCAATATTTCAATTATCTTCCTCTCCACCCCAGTTTTTTCATTTTAAAACTTTTTTTCCAAATGTTTTTTTCTTGGTAATCAAAGGAGAAAAAAGTAGAGAGTACGAATCTTTAAGAATTCTCATTTTCCATTTTTTCTAAAAGAAGCACTAAAATCTTCTTAGACATTATCCCAACATTTAACCGCTTTGAAAAAGCTACAAACTCCCAATGTTTGATTTTTAGGTTTTGGAAAGCGCGGAGGTTTCTTCAGAAATACTGTCGCTTACCTATTGTTTCTAGCATGCCGGGTTTTCTGGTGGTGGTCTGGTAACTTTTACGTCTGCTATTTCCGTACAATTCTACGCATGTGTAAAGCATCGAACGAAAGTGAAACATTAGGAAATTTTAGGTGGGGAAAGGGAGATTGCATGTTTCTTTAAGAAGAAATTAACTTTAAAATATATACATGTTTCCCAGTTTCGTAAACTCTGTATATTTCTACGTGGATAAAAAAGAAAAATTGAGAAATTGCGGTGGGGAGTAGCTAAAATTTTGAAAACGTGATTTCTGGGCAAAATCGTCTTAACCCACTGTTATACGATGAAACAATACATAGTTTGAGATCTTTCTTAAGAACAGAAAGCACTTTCGTGAAGACCCATGCATAATGTACTCTCCCCACTTCACTTTCAAACAATTACGCCAGTAATCCAGTTCACTATATATGAACTTTGCCGATTCGGCCCATAAGAAAGGAACAAATAATACAATGTGGCTGTAGGTCATAACAACCAGGCAATGCCGGGATGTGTTGCTATTATAATGAATGAATGTATATATATATATATATATATATATGTCGCTGGATTTATCTGGGGAATTCCGCAGTATTCAGTGACACATATCAAAACTGTGGATGATATCGTATTGTAGCATACGTCAAAATCTCTGACCCCCTAATACATAGCAGACAGTGAATAAGATATTTATTGATACTATGGTATACCTTAGAGGGATAAATTAAACACTATGGTTGCAAATGAAACAGAATGAAACTGCAAATGTCATTCGTGTATCATACTTAACGTATATAGAGCTGATGTTTGTCTCACACAATTCAAATATGCAATTACGAATATTTTCTACATTCTGTTCAAAATAAACAATTATTATATTTCTCAATGTCTGTCTCATGTTTTCTATTTAAACTTTATTATATTAGTTATATCCAATAATGTATAGTAAATTCCATGACGCGCTGGTTAAGCGACCCTTAAACTAAGCAGTACTAGTTTAATTAGTAAGTATTTATCTGATGGTGCTGATTTATGCTTTCCCCTGGAGAAGTGGAATCAACTTTAGTAATTAGTTTCAAATCATAGTTCTCCAATTATCTGCCGATTCTAATCATGATACCACTTGTAATGGCTTATGGTTAGCCGTCACTTGTCTAGTATCAGGTTGATAATTTTTATAGTACGTATAATTAAAAGTGTATTTATGAATCTACAATATGACTATGACAATTAAGAAAATTAATTTATTGATTCTAAAGTTTCAGGTCGTGTATCACTCTTATCTAATTTTGCTGTTAGTTAAATCTGTAGTAACAGAAGAATTTTATAAGAATTCAGTAAATGTATTTACCGATGCTACATTAGTTCTTGTGAAATAACGTGTAAGAAAAAAGAAACACAATCATCTGTAAGTTTGCTATGTGTTTCTTCATTAATTTTGCAAATCTCTTCACAACAAGTATTGTAATCTTTGCTTAAAATACATCCTTCGTTCTAAGCTTCGAGCTTTCTGCATCCTCAAAATTTTCTTTTGCTGTTTACATATAAGACCGAAGTTCTTTGTGACCTACGAACATCATATTTAGTGTCTGTTGCTGATACATCATAACGGTGCAGAAACACATGTAACACATTCGATCACGTCATAGCTAAGTTTGGTGTGTCTATAAGTAGAATCTTTTTTCAAGACTGTTACAGTAGATATAATTTTGCTGTGCGTGTTTGCAAACGTCTTATATGCAATGTCTTAATAAAAAATATATACAATATGTATAAAATATATACAAATTTATTTTAAATATCGCTCCTGAATGTACCTAATTCATGTATTGAACGGTGTTGGGGTTATACCGCCTAAAACTCCATGATGAATGCATTGACAGTTAATTGGCTCAAGAGGCAATATACCTGCTATGAAATTATCAAGAGATTAAACTAGAGATGATGTATTTACCATGATGGAATTCCTCGGAATGAATTTATTGCGTAGGCAACGTTTGAGTTATGTACGTTCACGCCGAATTTACGTTTCAGAAGGATAGGAGGTTGGTTCATTGGCTGAATTAAGGGAATCGATATCAATGAAACACCATACATTAGTTCGGTTTTGCTTTGCACACACATTTTGCAATAACATGGGAAACGAATCCTACAATTAAATTGTTTCCATATATATAACATTGTTATATGAGTATATGTATATGTGTATCTATCTATCTATCTATCTATCTATCTATCTATCTATCTATCTACCTATCTATCTATCTATCTATCTATCTATCTATCTATCTATCTATCTATCTATCTATCTATCAACCTACCTACCTACCTACCTACCTATCTATCTATCTATCTATCTATCTATCTATCTATCTATCTATCTATCTATCTATCTATCAAACTATCTATCACAAGCTTCTTTGTTTGACCGTGATAGACCGTGATAGACCGTGATGCCTCAGCAAATTGGCATATTATTCTCCATTGATGTTTCAGGCGTTTTGAAAATAGTCAATAAATTGCAATACGTTTTACATCCCGAAAAGCTGAAGCTGTCACTTTCTTGTAGATGAAATGACATTAGCTTTCTTTGGAGCAGGTGAAGAAAGGTTTCCACTGTATGTATTGTCTCTTTGTTTTAGTTCAAAGTGATGAAACCAACAGTCATCATGGGTTAGAAAACGTTTAAACCAGCTGGATCTGCCACAAATAATGTCAGATTTTCCCATGATGAAATCAATGTGGTGTGCTTTTGGTTAGATGACACTGACCGAGCAGAAATCTTCGTCATGCCAAGTTCAATGTGCAGTATATTCTTAAATTTCTCTCAGAAGATGAATATAGCATTGACTATCTGATTTATAGTCAATCTCTTGTCATCCACCAGTATGTAGTGAACGCAAGCAATGTTTTATAGTTGATGGCAGTTGCAGAACCTTTATTCCTTGGGCCAGCTTCATCTCCTAAATTCAGCTGCCTACATTTGCTCTATTGATAAAACTGGTGTTTCATTCCCTAATGTAGCAACCATGTGAGCATGAATGTCCTTAGGGGATAAAACCATTTTTCTCCAGAAAATTTATAACACTACGATGACACATTTTGTCCGTAATCAAGAAAAGTCGCAACAATTGATGTCTTCTTTGAACAATCAGATGTCATTTTAGCTGAAAAGAAACAATCCAGTTATTAATGAGAAGTATTGGAATTAATGCATGCAAGAGTTCATAGTTCTAGCAGCACTCCTACATAGTCAACCAAAGAACTTTTCAGCCCACCATCGTATGTATGTATTGTATATGTATGCTATGTACGTTAGTATAATATACATGGAGCTTCCTGCAAAATCCTTGAACATGAAAATTATTGGATTTCAAACTGGTAATCAACGTGCGTGCTACCGTTCATCAGCTGGCTGTTCTGTGAAGTATTAGATGGTAATTTGTGTGAAAACTTTTGATTTTGGTGGAAAAGCATATAAAGAGTGTCGTTTCACTTCTTCATACGTTTTGAGAACTAATTCATCAAAATTTTCCAGTAAACTTTGGAATAGTTTGTAATTAGATACCGCATGGCCACGCAAAGAAGGTTGTAAGAATTTTTCCCCAGCCGAGGTTTTTAATTTATTAGACATGATTTTTGCTGTTCAGGGCCATTTATTGTCATAATGGAAATCCAAGCATTTGCCAGTGACTGTCAAAATTTCAGGAATATATTTTCCAATTTTTGACACTTGGTGTCGATTCAAGTGAAATGTGGAATGGATCAGTTTCATTTTCTGGATCAATTCCTCGATTGTAACTTCACTATTTCTATCAAGTTCTCACTAAAGCAGCTCTTCATTAAACTGAACTTAAAATATCCTTCCTAAATATTTCGTTGCAGGTATATTGCCTTTTCAGCCAATTAACGCATTCTTTCCTGTAAACACCATGAATAATTCGGATATCATGTGTAGCATTATTGCCATTTCTCAACTCATTCAATATCATATGCTTTAAATGATCTAAAGACGTGTTCATTATTTCGAAAGTGAAAGTAATAACTGAATTGGGAAACTCGTACCATAGCAAACGAATTACTACTAATCAAGTGATCAACGTCATAACGACACGCTGATATTGAAAAATACCTTTCAAAGTTATCCAACTTACAGATATCAACCTTTAGGTTTTACCTCTGAATGACCTGACACATGAACCTTACTGGTTAAAGAATTTCCCGATTATCAGAAGTAAATGTTGTTGATAGTGAAGAAAATCACATGGTACTGATTTATTGTACAACGCCTTATATAAGTCGTTGTCGTATGTACAGGGTGTCCCGAATTTAAGGCAACCGAAAATTCGGCCTTTAATAACTATCAATAGATGCAATAAGATATGAAATTTATACACAATTATAAAAGCTTAGTGTCTCTTCTTTTTGTTTCAGACTAAATAAATTAAGATTTATAAATTAGATAATGGCTATAGACTAAGATACAATCATAACCCTCCACAAAGGAGGCGAAAGTAATACAGCTATAGCAAAAAAGCTTAAAATTAACCGAACAATAGTCTGGAAGGTTATCAAAAATTCCAAGAGACTGGTTCCACCACTGATCAACCTGGACGTGGCCGAAAAAGAAGTGTGCAGACCTCTGAGCTTATCAAAATACCAGAGAAAAGATACATCAAAATCCTCTGAGTGAACGGTCAGGGGCGGGATAGATGACGGTGTTAGTTCGTTGGTGTTGGTTTACTGTGTTAGTTCGACGAGTGTTGGTTTAGCAGTCGGTAGTTGAACAGTGAATACTGAGTATCATACCTACGTTCGAGTATTTCTGCGACAGGTCATCTTCAGATAACCACAACCAGTAAATCTTTTGTGTAATAATATTTTACACCAGACGGGTATACCCACGTCATGACATCAAAAATAAGCCGAACATCGATGTACGAGAGCTGAAAGTGTATCTCCGGGCCTACTTCTACAAGATAATCCGCCGTCATGTGCTCACTGATGTTTATAGGGACATTAGACTGGAGAGAATCGTCTTATCCTTCGTCGGATTGCTGAAGAAACGCCGCCCAACCTGGTGTTCACTGATGAAAAGCGATTTGATATAGCATAGTAAACCATTGCCATGACCGACTTTGGAGTATATCTGGCTTCGTCGAGGGTAGACTCGTAAATCGACATCAAAATCCACAGTCAGTTACGGTTTGGACGGCTGTAAGAGCCACTGGAATGTCGCCCCTCGTTTTTGTACCGGCGAGTGTTGAAATTAACATCCACCGAAACATTAGCGACATTCCGGAAGCTGAACTGCTATAGTATGAATTTCCCGATTCAGTTACTACTTTCACCATCCCTCAGCTACAAAGGGACAAAGCTGAGGGACATAGGCAAGGATGTATGGCTCTCAACAAGCATCGATGTCAACCTGTTGGATTTTTCTGTTTGGTCCATTTTGAATACGTGGACCTCGAGCATTCATCATTCTTCGCTTGATGCTCTGAAGGCAAAACTGCGTCAGAAATGGGCTTAGATTCCGCAGGAACATCTGCGTGCTGCGTGTTAAGCATTCGCGCCTAGGCTTAGGGCTTCTATTCGAAACAGAGGTGGTTATATCGAATACATGTGGTAGGGTCATATTTGTATTTCCTTTACCATCACATTGCAACGCTCAGACATGAAATATAACAATATGTTATTTTGGCAATGCTGAAAAAAAATTGGTTGCCTTAATTTTGGGACAATCTGTAGAACTTTGGTTATTTTAGACATGTGATTTTACAAATTGGTAGCTTTATAATCTTGAACGTTTATTTTAGACACCTGACAACTTAAATTTCATTACTGTTCAGGTGTCTTTATGTGTGGAATTTTCAGTAATTGTTCTGGACATGTTATTCTATGATTCCCGTAAATATACATAAATACGCGCGCGCGCGCACACACACACACACACACACACACACACACACACACACACACACACACACACACACACACATTTGTGTTTGTGTGTATATATGTGTGTGTATATACGTGTATATATATATATGGGATTGACCACTAACGTGGACATTTAATGTGCTAAAAATAGATCACATCTTGTGTCTAAAAAGACCTAAATTGTTCTCAACATGAAATATAGCGTGATACCAAAACGTAAGCGGGCAAGACATTTAAAATCACCGAAAAGGAACATTATTAAACAGGTACCGGTTTCAAATTCAACAATCTTACCGACTGTCTATTTCTCTTCAGCCTGATTTGTAATGGAACCATAATCATCAGAACCCCATACAAAGTTGCCCACCGCCATAGGTGCGCGTGTATATGGTTCTGCTAATTACAGCTTAATGATAAAATT
>NC_068988.1:70640360-70641138 GCF_001194135.2 Octopus bimaculoides | reverse complement strand
ATATATATATGCGATGCACGGATTGAGGTATAGGAAGAAATTTAGCTTCTAGCAAACCGCAGTAAATATAAAAGCAACTTTGAGGGTCAATAGTGGTTTACTGAGACGGAAGTTTTTATTATCGAAGTACAATAAATTGAAAACGTTCTTTCATGTTTCACGTTCCTTTCAAGCAACCAAGGTTGCCAGAAATTGTACTAAGAATACAAGAGTTAAGTAATGGAGTAGATAAGATCCGGGTAACATATGTTTCATAGCGAGCGGAACCTCGGAAGTCATAAATATCCAAGCGAGGTGTATACTGCAGGCTACTATGCAGGCCAAGGATATCTTGATTAAATGAAAGTTTACATTGTCGCAAAGAGGTACATGCTAACACTTGGAAGATTCAATCAGAATGTTACTGAATTTTCTGACTACACCTTCCCTGTGTTAACATGTACCTCCTTGCGACAATGTAAACTTTCATTTAATGATATATCCTTGGCCTGAAGAGTAGCCTTCCGTATAGACCTCGCTTGGATATCTACCACTTCTGAGGTTCCGCTCGCTATGAAATACTTGTAACCCGGTGTTAAAACGGGGATAGCTGAAGGAAACTGTTCTCTATGTGGCTTGTGTGTTTTCTGTACTCTGGTTATTATTATTTTCTTGTCTACGTTTTGTTTGCAATGTCCTGTACCCAGATATGCATCTATATATACAGGTAGACGTAGGTATGCACATACCTGTACGTATATATGCATATACTCATTTATTATTTATATTATATATATAT
>NC_068988.1:70638512-70640097 GCF_001194135.2 Octopus bimaculoides | reverse complement strand
GGTTCCAGTCGATCCGATCAACAGAACAGCCTGCTCGTGAAATTAACGTGCAAATGGCTGAGCACTTCACAGACACGTGTACCCTTAACGTAGTTCTCGGGGATATTCAGCGTGACACAGTGTGAACCTTTGAATTATAGGCACAACAGAAACAGGAAGTAAGAGTGAGAGAAAGTTGTGATGAAAGAGTAAAGCATGGTCCGCCACCATCCCCTGCCGGAGCCTCGTGCAGCTTTAGGTGTTTTCGCTCAATAAACACTCACAACACCCGGTCTGGGAATCAAAACCGCGATCCTATGACCGCGAGTCCGCTGCCCCAACCACTGGGCCATTGCACCACCACTGTTTAAAAGTAATAAGTGGATATATGAATAAATGAATATTCCAAGTGAATATGTGAACGTTTCTTTCAATATATACATATACACAATACATAGACGCATACTCAATTGCATTCATTTTCACAACAAACTAAAAATTGTTTCATTGTTATTCAGACAATAGAAAACACTAGAAAAGTGGCAACTTTCTAGTAATAGCACTTGAGAAACATATTCTTTCTAAAATTTGCCTACTAAATTTTCCCATTCTATTGTTTTTACCAAATTAAGATTTAGTCACCATATTTTCATCTATGAAGAAAAACGCGAAGGGATGGCATTTAAACATGGTTATAAGAGAGAACTTGCTCCCCACTATTAACTGCCAGAAAATATCAATATATGCAGAAGTAGCTAACGGTATATATTTCTTTCCATACATCTCATACACATTCAAACAATACTCACATATAAACACATGCAAATATCTATCTATCTATCTATCTATCTATCTATCTATCTATCTATCTATCTATCTATCTATCTATCTATCTTTCAATATGCCTGTCTGTCTGTCTGTGCGTAAACATGTATACGTATATGTGTAAAATCCGGAGCAGAATGAAACAAAAGAATTTATCTTTTTATTATAACATCATAAATCATATAATTTATACATATGTTTCACTTGTAGATATTATCATGTTAAGTCATAATCGTCATACATGATAGCGAAATCATATTGGAATACGAGATGGTAAGAGTTTTTTGCCATTATAACATGGTTGTTCTACACAAAACTATGTTACTACATTTTCACCCCAGGAAAGAGTCTTTTCCAGCTAGTTAACGACACAACCTCTATCTGATATAGTGCGAGTAAGGGAGCGAATCACACCCCTCATAACTTGGCGTGATCAGTAGATCATGGATTCTGGGTCTTTACTCGTCATCGGTAACGGATACTTACTTGCTAGAGATGGCAGTCAATCGTCCCTTCTCACAATGTATAAACAGAAAGCGGCAGACAGCTGCTGATCTCGTATCGAATAAAAAGACGTTAAAATATTGTAACACAGTTCAGTATAGAACAGCCATGTTATAGTGCCAAAAGATGTCACCGTCTAGTATTGTAAGTACCTGTATCTTGTTTAGAGATTTTCGAACTAGCTACTTTGCTCGTTACAAGATTAGCGGCTGTCTGCCGCTTCTCTATATTGTGTGTAAGGACTGCCATTGCTAGCAGGCAGGCATATATATATATA
>NC_068988.1:70634241-70638502 GCF_001194135.2 Octopus bimaculoides | reverse complement strand
AGAAGGGGAACTCCGTCGGTTACGACGACGAGTGTTTCAGTTGACCCGATCAACAAAACAGCCTGCTCGTGAAATTAACTTGCAAGTGGCTGAGCACTCCACAGACACCTGTATCCTTAACCTAGTTCACAGAGAGATTCAGCTTGACACAGAGTGTGACAGGGCTGCCCCTTTGAAATACAGGTACATCAGAAACAGGAAGAACGAGTGAGAGAAAGTTATGGTGAAAGAATACAGTAAGATTCGTCACCACCCTCTGCTTGGAGCCACGTGGAGCTTTTAGGTGTTTTCGCTCAATAAACACTCACTACACCCGGTCCGTAAATCGAAACCACGACCCTACGACGGAGAGTCCACTGCCGTAACCACTGGGCCACTGCGCCTCCACACACGCACACACACACACACACACACACACACACACACATATATATGAATAATTTTGTAGCAAAGGGAAAAAATGATGTAGTCTATTATGTATGAAAGAAGGAAAGTAATATCACATCCCTGAAACTAAATATTATGACAAGAACAGGAAGAACATAATTTTGAATTAAAATTACCTTTCTTACCTTTATTCATCACACACAGAGTTTAGATTATGGTCAACGATGTCACCTGACTATGCAATGAAAAACAAAACATAAAGTCTATATCAATGTTGGCTTCATTTATTCCAAATAAGACCTTATCAAGAACTCTAACGGCTGCTGATGGTTAATTCGAGTATTCCCTGAGTTTGAGTTGTTACACCACAATTAAACGGATTCGTTGTAGCTCAGTAATTTCATCAAATCTAAACATACGGTACGCATATTACATCTCATGTCGGAAAGGCTGACAGTGAATCTTGCCTCTCCATCATTTAGCTTATTTGCGTGATCACACATAAATTGTAAACGTTTAACAATATATATTCTATTGCGCATAACACGACCTTTACTATAAATAGACAGTGGTGCTATACTTTTACTGCTGGCGAAAGCAAATTGGTCTTTATAGTTATCTAGATAGTGACGATGTTATCGCCATCGTGCCGATAATTTCGTACTTTTGGCTTTATGCCTAGGGCATTTAGCGATGATGAATCATCAACTCTGAGCCGCAGTATTGGCATACAAATGAGATTTTTTGTTAATCGGTTTTCCGATGGCAGCTCTATAATTGGCAGCCCGTCAAAATTTCGGCTGTATGGTATACCTTGGTGAAAGATCTCAAAGTCTTCTGGATCCACTAGTTTAAGATAGTTCAGAAGCAGCTTGAAGTCTTCTCACGAGACTTGAAGTAGAAACATGGCGTCTGATAGCTTGATAGGTTCCCGAGACCGATTACTGAGGCTATAGAGAATTTATCGCTATAGAGAATTTATCGCTCAGGATTTCTTGATCTTTTGTAAATTGCCACTCATGTTCCATAGTCCAGAAAGTACATTGAACTATAGTAAAAATATTTCTCCGCTGCACGCTCGGGTGATTGCTGCGACACTGATCATATTTGTTTTCTCGGGATTTTGCGTATGTCATTCACAAGGCTGCATAATATGATAAAGTTCTCGCCAAACAATACACGCACTCATACATGTAAGTCACAAATGAATGCAGACAGAACACACACATAGACATAACACACGCATATGCACGTGTGTATGTCTGTACGTATATATGTATATACATGCATATATATATATATATATATATATATATATATATATATATATATATATATATATATATATATATATATATATATATATATATATAAGTTACATATATGTATATATGTTATATATATATGTGTGTGTGTGTGTGTTTTATACATACATACATACATACACACACACATACACACACACACATATCTATATTCACTAAGAAACAAACACATACTCCAAAAGCATAATACTAATCCATTTATACTCACAGATCTTGCATACAGAAAACAATACAAGAGACATTATAAAGTTGGCTGTCATATACACATGAAAATAGAAAAGAGGAAATTAAAGAGAAAGACATAACTAAAAAATTAATCATTAATAAAATATATAAACAATATCATAAAACTGAAATTAAATTAAGAAAAGGTCCAAGCTCTATGAAGATCAAACATAAAACATAATGTTTTTAAAAATTCAAAAAGTCTATTTATTCTGTTTATGAGGTTAATTTCATAGCAGACATTTTTATGAGGGTTTCTGAAATTTACTTTTGTTCGCTGTAATTTTCTTTTTACATAAATTTATTTATTTATTTATTTATTTTAAAGAAGTAGTTGTAAATTTATTTTAGTGAAGTCAAGTTGTCTAGAAGCAACAGACTGAAGAAAATTGATTTGACTCTTATAATGATAGGAAAAATAATAACATCAAGTTAAATCTGAAGTCCTAGAGTTAACATTTTGTATTTGAGGATGCTTGTCTATGTATATTATAGACATATATGTATATTTATATCTTTGAATAAGATCATTATTGGTCCTTACCCCTTTGTGATTATCACTATTACCACGACCACCACTTGAATCATGAACAAAATTAAAATTCCATAACGACCACTACCAAAAATAACATCAACAAAATACAGAAACCCATCACATACATCAAGAAATCAAAACCACAAGCATTATCATCATCACCACTTGCACTATCCCACCATCTCCTCCTCCATGAACAATTTCATTTCATTATGAAATTAAGTAATTGAAGTCTAGTAGAAACTGACGCCAGATAAATAGATATTTGGAAATGCCATTTTGCACGATCCTGTGAGAAAGTCTCCTACACAGCAAAGAAAAAGTATATCACAGCTACACAATGGTTCTGATTAAGACCGTCATGCAAGCTGACATAACTTGTATGCTGCAACCAATGATTTATACACATATTTATAATAAAGATTCTGAAATTCTATAGACCGTTAATAAATACTAAATACAAAAACTCTTATCTTACATTCTACTAAGATTTTTTCAAGATAGTTGACTATTTTTTACTGGGTTTCTTTCTTTCGCTTCTCACATATTTATATCAAATGCTATCATCTAACATATGGAATTTCTTTTCTCTTTAACACATTCTACATTTATAACGTAATTAACATTATCTACCTTTCTAACATTTAGCACTTAATTTTAGAAGCACTGCTTAAGTATTTATCAGCAGATTTAAACTTAAGAAGCGAAACCAGACATATTAATCATAAACGTGATGGTCACTATTTCTCTCCTCCATGACTATGTGTAATAGTTAGTATAAAACATATATTTCTATTAAATACCGACTTTTGAAACAGTTCATAAAACCCTATAAATTTCCACTAGATATACACCGTCATATTTTAGGAGCGAACATTTTGTGTTTAGATCCAAATAGGTTTTTAGTAATTACATTTGAAAAAAAAAATCCGTATTGCATTCCTAAGCAAAATATAAGTTAGGTGCTAAAAATGCATAGGGAAAGGTGTTTCACTGGAAAATTTTCACACCTACAGCACAAAAACTCTACAAATATAGAGATACAAAAAAGAAAAAAATACCTACAATCTCTGATAAAGTCAATATGGATATATATCCATGGAAAATCAATTGCAACATTGAATCAAACATACTATTGTCTTCATTTGGCAAATATATCACGTTTACTGTGAATATATATTTAACCTGAATATCATGTCCCAGCAGTTTGATAGTCGTCTTCATTTCTAACATATATAAATTTTCTATAAATGTTCCTTGTCATGAATATGCATACGTAAAACTAAATTCTGAATAATATTCTAAGGTTTCACAATCAAAATGTCAGCTAGTTATTTTAAATGCAGTTTATAGTCTGTTTGTGTTTACATCACCGTTCTGATTTTGTCAAACATCTCTATTCAGGAGAATAGGAAATACAAAATATATAACAATGATTGAAATAAGATGGAAGAAGCTGTTTTTCTGAAGTTTCCAAATGGTCTATACAATGTTATTGATTGTTTACGAAATATAGTTGAAATAGTCTTTCGGATTTTGCTTACTCTCTCTCTCTCTCGCTCTCTCTCTCTCTCTCTCTCTCTCTCTTCATCTCTATTTTTATTTACCTGTTTCCCTGCCTATCTGTCTGAAGTATAAGCACACGAATAAATATACTTGTCATTGTACGTACATACATACGAACACGTATAAGGATGTGTATATTTATTTATATGCTTATATTGTGTATGTATATTTAAGTCTGTTTTATGCGTGTATGTATGTTCGTATAAATATATATATGTATATA
>NC_068988.1:70632646-70634110 GCF_001194135.2 Octopus bimaculoides | reverse complement strand
TATATATATAATATGTGTGTGTATGTGTGTGCGTGTGTGTGCACACGGATACATATTTGGTTGCAGAAAAAAATCAGAAATCGCAAAATAAATTCCAATTTATTAATTACCATGTATTGAAACAATGGCTGTTATCATTTACACGTGTACTAAACGTGATATTTTAAAAGTATAGTGATATAGGAATACTGTGAGCAATATACAAGCATCTCTTGTTGGGGAAAACTCAAAGGTGATGATCATATTATTGCTTTTGGAATATGGACTCTCATTCATGGCAGAGAAAATCAATAATTTATGCAAGTAAATGTATCTGCTCTTTACCTGTGGAATAGTGGTGGAAGTGTCTGCAAAAATTGACAAATTCAAATTTTTTGCTTATAAGGATAAATCTGCGATAAATTGTTATGCACTCCGGAGAGGAATAGATTGAGTGAAAGAGTCAGTGAGAAAGAGAGTGATAGAGAAAGAGAGAAGGGAGAATGAGAGAGATATTGCAACTTGTGGAACTAGTAATAGAGGAAGACGCGTGAGATATAATAGGATATTAGAGCTTATAATGATCCGGTTATTGCCTTTTGATTTCAAATTCCATTGGATATGGCTAGTCTCATGTATGTGAACGGATACATATGTTGCTAGAATATACTTTAAGGGGATTTCTAGTGAGCTTTAGATAATTTTCATTTGGAAGAGCAGGCAGATCAATAAATCTTTAGAAGAATGATGGAGAGAATAATCAATATATTAAAGGAAATAGTGTGCAGTGTTCCAACTGAAAATATTTCTTATGCCAGTTTTCTAACACATAGCGAAAGCTAAGTTTATGTAAAACATATAAAATGCATCCCATTGACAAATAAATTCACAGTGAGAAAATGTATGCGTTTACCTCTGTGTGTGCGCGTGCATTATGTATGTATGTATTGATGCATGTATACATATGTGTGTGTGTGTGTGTGTGTGTGTGTGTGTGTGTGTGTGTGTGTGAATGTATTGCACCCGCTATTAGATTGCTTCTTTTGATGCAAGTCGGCTGAAGTACTACTCTAATGCTTAAAACTAGAAACTTTTTGACATAAAACATGCAATGGCGTTAAAAACACAGTCGTAAGAAACAATATCACCTGGTCATTAATGACCTGCTTAAATTTCTGTTTGTTTTCATGTTTGAAGTATATTCTACTTTTCACTAGACAGACACATTGGATTTACTACTGTGGTAACTGGACTTTCTACAACACCATAATTTCGAACTCCCTTGTGACACCAATTTAAGAGCTTCGAACTCGCGTCGAGTGCTGCAATAGAAATTTGTGCCGTTTCAGGATTATTATACACACACACACACACACACACACACACACACACACACGCATATATATATATATATATTTTATTTATTTATGTGTTTCAGCCAAGTGGCTGCGGTCATGCTGGTGCACCACCATATATATATATATA
>NC_068988.1:70627778-70632456 GCF_001194135.2 Octopus bimaculoides | reverse complement strand
ATATATATAATTAATTTACAAAGGTATCGTTAATTCTATTATTATCCAATGTAACTAATTTAAGAATGGTAATAACAGAATCAACGTTACAGGCGACAGCAGGCCAGAAAATAGCATTTATATAGCCGAGGGATTAAAATTAGTCCAAAGGCATACTAAGTATGTCTACCTGCTTGAAATAACAGTCAAAACTCGTTATTAAATCGCCATAAATACACTGGTGATAACTACAGAAATAAAACGAAGGCAAATTTGGTTAAGACAATCTACTTACATATATTTAAGTATTTGGATTCAAGTACTTAAGACAAGTAACGTGACTATCATCTTACTAATCAAATCCTATTGAAAACATATTAATTTGAGCCACGAACCCCTTATAACAATAGGGTAAGCTTCATATACTAGTCAGAAGGAAACTGCTGCGACCTAAGTCATGTCTTTCTATTTTAGATGTCTGAAAATCAGTGTAAACTGTGAAACCGGTTAAATCTTTAAATATAATGATAGAAAAATATTTTAACTATTCTCAGAGCATTTTCAACATCTATTTTTCCTATAATTCTACCCGTGTGGTGTAAAATACTTTTGGTTTTTTTCTCTCTCTGCATATATATATATATATATATATATTTAATTGACACTAATTGTGACTGAGTGTGCTGAATAGCACTATATGTGTTTATCTCATGAATACATTTAGTCATAATTATCTATATACTCTCTATATATCTATGTGTATCTACATGTATATATTTATATATTTATATTTGAAGGTAAGTAGAGTTAGCAGTTGGAATAACCGTCTAAGGGATTAGCATATCCTTTATAAATTACCGGTATAACTTACCTATGTTAATCTTGGGCATGATTATGCAAGCATACTATGCACATAATATACAAGTAATAACAGAATAAACAAGAGTTTGTGAAGAATCAAATTTAAAATGAGCAGAAAATGGAGAAACCTTTTGATCAACAAGTTGAATACCATCGGTTAAATATTCTTAATATACAACTTGAACATTGCTTACAGCCGTTTCTGCTGCCAATGTCAGTCGCTGCCATAAAAAAAATGAATTATGAGAATAATATTCATCATTTTTATAGCACATCCGATTTAGTGCATGGAGTTTCATCAGAGTGGATACAAATACATAAAATAAAAGAACAGAAGAGGGAAGAGGAAAGAAATTAGAATCATACCATTTTGCAGTGAAAAACTTGAAGTCCATGAGCAGGTGAAAAAACTAGCGAATAAACTAGAAAAATAACTCGTGGGTTAATCTTTCTTTAGGGGTACCAGGGTGTACAGAGAATAAGAAAATAAAACTAGTACTTAAGTTTAACAGGATACGCCAATAATTCTAGAAAAAGAATAATACTTAGGATTTCGTAAATAGAGCTAATTAATATTTCTCCAAAAAACACCCATAGAGTTGTTACAATAGTATACTTACTCAAATATTCTAAACACCAACCACCTGTTGTCCGTAATGAGACTGACCAAAGTCCAGCCATCTCTATAACTGCTCAGTTAAATTTAAAACCAAGGGCAATCTGAAATCGCTATAGGGTAGATGTAAATAAAGGAAGTAAATAAAAAGTAAAAATAACTGTAAATAAAAGTGTGGCGGAGTAGTTTATGTCATAACTACTCCCCCACACTTTCCTAGAAGAAAAAGTTCAAAACACGTCACGTTGAACTCTGTCGGCGTTCTGATTTGTTTTGGGCCTAAAGCAGAACTGTCTCAGTGCAAATATTTCAATAAGGAGTTAATGTTCAGATGCGAACATTCATAAAGACATGATTATTGTTACTATTCCCTCTTTATTGAAATTTCTAAACACGTTAGACGCCCAGGTCGTCCTTATGCTTAGAGCTAATTTTAATTTTATGGCTATTCGATGCTATTTAATACCTGTAACCACCTATATTATTGCTGTTGTTATTACACTGAGGAACATCTCAAAAACAAAAATTTAGTTGTGTCGCTTTTTACAATTAGTCCTACCTAATTTGATAGTGTTGTGTTCAGAAATTCCCCCAGAAATATTCTGTCACATCAAATTTCTTTTTAAACAGGAATTCATTTTTTTTTTTCAAAAACTGTCAATTTTACCATTACATGCAATACTGAAATAAGAAACTAACACAGACTAAATAATACTTTTTATTGTTTAACAGATACACAAAATGTTTAATTACACATCTTACAATAGATATTGCTGTCAATCTGGTGTTTCAACTCCTCAAGGAATGAAATTACTCTTTATGTGAATAAATTGCATCATGACAGTCTCTTTGCAGTGATCAACAGTAGACTGTACCATGTTGGTGTTCCATCTGCGTTGATACCGAGTCCCCTTGTTCTCGATATCTTGGTGGAATCTTTTTCTTTGCTCGTCACTACTGCCTTAGGATTTTCAAGGAAATAGTCCAGATGACTGTGCAGGAGATGCACTTTTACACTCGTATTGCAGCCCTGTGCTCAAAAACTGCTTAACAGGGTCTGCACAAGATCTTCATAATTTGTTGGATTCCTGTTTCGCAGGAAATCATATACAACTGCAGCTAAATATTTCCATGCTTCTTTTTCAATGCCAGACTTGGTCTCCAAAAATAGCTCGTCCTGCGTAGTCACCTAATCTGTGGCCCATCAAACACTCCAACCTTATTTTTCTCACAAGACAAAGCTGGAAACTTTCTGTTTAACTATTTGAAGCAGTCACTGTCTCAATGTTTCCACACATGTTTTGCACACTATATGGGACGCTCAAGCTTTTTCTAGTCACCCAGTTTCATGCTAAAGTAAGTAAGGTAAGCTTTCTTCAAAAATCTGTGATTTTGTTTCACTGCCTATTCCAGACATAAGCAGAAGACATCGGGACTGTTTTTACATCCTCTTCTTTCACAACTGGCCATATTTCTGAAATACAAAACATGTTCAAACGAGTTGTCAGCTGGGAAAGCATTTTCAGACTAGTCAACAGTTAGAAGGTAAGCAAATGCAGATTTGTGATGGCAAAGTTCCATAAAAAGCATACATACCATGAAATTCATTTTACAGGTTTTTGACCATGCTTCCCGAAAAGTGACCTTGACCCATGTGACCCCAATGAAAACATTACGGGCACATTCAAAATTCCAATTTTCATAAAAGACAGTTAAACACATTATTTACATTATTTACATTACTTACATTCGACGGATATTTGTCCGCATCTTGTTGTTAACACAACTTTTCGGATGATATACGCTCCTTCTTCAGATGTCTTGGGGAAATTTCGAACCTGGGTTCTCATTCCTAAGGTATTTTTCGATGTTATTATTATTATTATTATTATTATTATTATTATTATTATTAAACACTATTATTATAATTATTATTATTATTATTATTAACCACTACGCCATATGCCCCTGGGCATATGGTGTAGTGGTTAAGTAGCCCTTAATGTTTTGATTGGGGTCACATGGGTCAAGGTGACTTTTCGTGAAGCATGGTGAAAAAGCTGTAAAAAAATCTTCATGGTATGTATGCTTTTTATGGAACTTTGCCATCACAAATCTGCATTTGCTTACCTTCTAACTGTTGACTAGTCTGAAAATGCTTTCCCACCTGACAGTTAAATGTTCAACAAAACATGTCTCATCTACTTTTCATTGATAGTCACACTAAATCAAGCAAAGCGGGGACATATCTGCAGATGAATTCCGCAAATATGAAACGTATGTTGTCAAAGGCCACAAAATATGTTGTTTGTTAGCATCTAATTGTATGAAGGACATTTCTGTCATCCTCATAACATGTGAAACTGATTAGGTTGAATATATTAAAAGTTTCTCAAGGTAGATTCTTTTAATTTACTAAGGATACCTAAAACATAACTTTTGTTTTCACTTTTGTAGTTGTATTTACTTTAAACGACATTGCAAAACTATGTTTTCAAAGTTATTTCAAGCTCTATAAATGGTTTCGCATTTGATGAAGTCAAATCTATCCTTAGAAATGGTGACAATACCAGAAATGTTGAAAACTGGAGATCTCAATTTGTGAAAAATCCTGACGTAACAGAGCTAAATGGATTTCAGTTTTGAAATCAGCACCCCCGAATTAGTAGGAAACATGCCTCTAACATCAGACAACGAAAGCTCTGTAGTAAAGATTTTTTGCCCGCATAACATGGCAGTCCTGCTTTAGGACTAATTTTGCTGTAATTTAGCCCCATGAGACAACGTCTCCAGCTGGCTATACGACACGATCTGTGTCCTTATATTTTCGAACAAAGGAATTTAGCATCACCACTCAGCTGAAATAGCATCCCCACTAAGCTCAATATCTGTGTATCGCAATTTCTGGGTTATTTATCTTCATCAGCACAGAATAATTGCTCTGTTTCCCAGTGTTATCAATATCTTATATTCACCGCAGATAATATCAACAATAATATCTTTATGAATGTTCACATCTGAATATTTTCAAGCAAGCCCAGTGCGTCCTTCTGCTTGTTCTCTGTCATATTTTCAGTGCTGCAGGTAGTTTATTGGGGCCTTGACTCCTACTTCCAAACAAGTTAGACGCCCAGTGCATCCTTATGGTTAGTGTTAGATACATGCATACATACACACATACATATATATATATTTATACATATATATATATATATATATATA
>NC_068988.1:70625620-70627642 GCF_001194135.2 Octopus bimaculoides | reverse complement strand
ATATATACATATATATATGTGTGTGTGCGTGTGTATGTGTGAGTGTGTGTGTGTATGCATATATATATATGTGTATGTATGTATATAAGCGTATATATATATATATATATATATATATATATATATATATTTGTACGGATACAGTACATATGCACGTATAGACACAGACAAGCTCACATACACAGAATGATACACATTCTGATTTATCGTTATATATTTTGTAATAGTTACAAATGTATACAGACGTTTCCATGCATACAAACGCACTCTTATTTTTGTATCATTAAGTAAGAAAATACACCAGTGATTAATAGCACTTCATAACTTACTTTGAAATAATTGTAACGCAGAATATGAGAAATCATTGTGTTATATGATGTTTAAATCTAGTCATGAAATATTTCACATATTGTTCCTAAATTCTCTCTGAATATTTTAAATATTTCTGTTTTAAATTAAATTAACTAAATTAAGCATTAGTGGAAGGTAATTAAATCATTAACTCTTTACCAGAAATTGGCAGAAGTGATATGTATAATCAGAATCAGAGATTTAAATGGTATGTCTAAACCGTTGTACAATACTTAATTTATTTTTCTATATAACGTAATATGTCATATACTTTCTGATTAATGTGTTGCAAAATATAGGAAAATTGATTTAATACCATCATATGTCAATTTATTAAAAAGAATTACCTGTAACACACACACACACACACACACACACACACACACACACACACACACACACACACACACACACACACACACACACACACACACACACATACACACACACACATACATACACATTCACATATGTATCTTTATGCAATATACACGCATGTAAGCGTGTATGGATGGGCGTGTTTTCTTTCTCTGATGAATGGTTTAATATAGTAAATCTGATAAGTTATGTAAAATCAGGAACATTTCGTGCGTTTGCTTTCTATTTCTTGGAGAAAATGCTCGTGCTGCTGATGATGATGACGATGACGACGACGATTCTGATCTCTCATAGATATGGAGTCGCTAATGTATTACCTCAAGTAGATCAAAGATGAATGTAATATTCTACAGTGTTTCTTCCTTTCTTCCCCAATACCTTACAATGTTTCTCTTAGTTATTATCTATAACGATATAATGTCAGGCGCTGAAGTTGTTAAAGGCATGAACATCATATCTTTCTATTGTACACTAAAACTCAAAATCATCAAGACCCATATTAACAATAAATATCTCTCATCGTTTTCCAACTATCCATATGATCAAAGAAGGATTCGTATTAATGATGTGCAATGTCCTTTCTCTCACAAACAGAACATCCAAACTCATCAATTTCTATAAATTCAAAGACTTATTTCCAATAAAAAAGAATTAGGCTGATATCATGACAATGAATCTTCAGCATTTTAGCATGCCTCAAACTTTGTATAATTTTAAAGACGGTTCTCGTCCTTTTTATCTATATTTCAGATAACCAGTCTTAAAAACGCTACACGTCTGTCAGATTTTTCTCATCTAAAGAAATATTTCAGAGTAGCTATGCTAACAAATGCAAGTGCATAGTTGTAACTGGACGCACACATAAAGATAGATAAAAACTGTTCAATGAGATATGAGGAAAATAACATCGTTTCATCAAAGATACTAAGTTTCGTGATGAACGACTCGCCATCACAGTAGATAATTAATAATTTGTGTAACATCAACCTATAGAGTCGTGTAACATTCTCTTCATATAGGCAGCAATTGTTGTTTCCTTTTCTAAACACATGAACTGTGCTGTAAAGCGTTTGCTTTCGGGCCACATAGTTCCGTGTTAAGTTTTACTGCGTAGCTGCTGGGCAAAGTGTCTCCTGTTATAGCTTGGTCTGGTCAAAGTCCTGGGAGTGGATTCGGCAGGCAGAAACTAAAAGCCCAAAATATGTGTGTGTATGTGTGTGTGGGTGAGTGAGTGTTTGTGTGTGTGTATGCATGTATATATATCTATATATATGTATATATATATATATATAT
>NC_068988.1:70620315-70625586 GCF_001194135.2 Octopus bimaculoides | reverse complement strand
GTGTATGTGTGTGTGTGTGTGTGTGTGTATATATGTATATGTATATATAACGACAGCAATTACATCCAAGATAGTACTGGAATAAGCAGATAAGCTTCAAAAGGAGACAGCTGAGATTTTACCCTATCTACTTACATAATATACAGACACAAACACACACACGTGTGTGTGCATGTGTGAGAGTGTGTGCGTGTGTGAAAGTGTGTGCGTGTATGTGTGTGCCTGTGTGTGCCTGTGTGTGTATTTGTGTTTGTCCCTCACAACCGCTTGACAACCAGTGTTTGTTTACTTCTACATAACCTAAGGGTTTGCACAAGGACCGAGAGAATAAATATTAAGTTTTAAAAAAATAACTGCTGAAGTCAATTCGTCTGATGAAATACCGCTGTCCAAAACTCAAACGCATAAAATATAAAGTGTAAAGTATAATATAAAAGTTAAACAGTATAATACACAGTATAGTCATGTTAAAATGAAATAACGTTGAGTGCCACAAATTATTAGAAAGCATGTATATACATACACATACACACACACGCACACACGCATACAGACACTCATATGAATGAATTTAATTCAATAAAACTAAAATTTTGAAATGTCCGTCAGCACCTTTAGCATGTGAGAGTATTCGTTCTCGGAAGTTAGCCACCCATTGACTGCGTATCATTTATTTCTTGTGTTCATAATAACCAGGACGAAATCCAGTGATATGGCTTTTATTTCTAAAATCCTGAGTTGCTGGTGTTTTCACAATTACTCTCCGACAAATATAAATAATTTTTGATATGTATTTTGTCATGTGTGAACATATTTAGAGTGTTTTATTCCGCTATATACTTTTCACACAGACTGATGTGTTACTTGCTTAACATTATTTTAAGCTTTATGGACTCCTCCTGAGACGCATATTCTTGTCTTGTTCAAATGCAAATCTGTTGGAATTTATTGGTATGTATTCGTGCTGTACGTATACAGCATTTAGGCTAAGATCAAAGTGTTATGCATATATACACAGAGAGAGAGAGAGAGAGAGAGAGAGAGAGAGAGAGAGAGAGAGAGAGAGAGAGAGAGAGAGAGAGAGGGTGAGAGAGAGAGATAGAGGGTGAGAGAGAGAGATGCATAGGTAGACAGATAGATGACACATAGAAGCTGTTAGAGACACACGCACATATATAGTCATATATATCCTTATCTATACATACATACACACATACACACACACACAGATACAGACATACACACACACACATACATATATATAAATACAAACCCATATAATGACACACATATAAATAGATATATCAATATCAATTCACTTAAAAATGTATGTGTGTGTGTGTGTGTATGTGTGTATAGTTTGTCGGTCTACAGCGGTAACAAAACGGTCTACCACTCGTTTTAAAACGAATATGTCTAATTCCTTCTGACACTGGTTACATATGCACACTATTGTCACTGCTGTCTTCGCCAATACCGAAAATGAATAGCCAAAGAACTCCTTTTTTTTTCCAGCAATTGGCATAACATATAACTATATAAAATAATTTCAGTTCTTTACCAGTTCAATCTATGAAATTGTAGATGTATTGAACAACTAACACATTGTCAGTATTTTTCCATTTATATACCTAAAATTTCACACAAAAAATATAAACATAACTTCCATTACTTTGATCAGACAATATTATCCAACCGTTAAATTAAAATCTTGTCGAGTCCATTTTGCCTTTCATCTTTTGGGATCGATAAAATACATACGAATTGAGTACTGGTAATTGACTTGCTCCCTCGAAATTGCTGGCCTTGTGCCAAAATTTGAAACCAATATCCAACCATATCTGCAGATTCCGTTTCCAATTATGTGCCACATAACCAGTTCAATCATTTTCTAGCCAAAGATGGGCCCTTTACGTATAGGAATGCTAACATCTCGGAAAAGTAGCCATATTTTGTTGAAGAAGCATGTACCTTCTTAAGAAAGAACATATTGAAAAATGTAGTCTTAGACGCATTATTGCAGAATAAAAAGAGGGAATGATTATGGCTTGAATGCTTTTGATCAAAGAGACTACACAAGAATAAAAATAATACGAACAATAATAATAATTACAGCCATCACAATTTTAAGCTGTCTACATTTAATTTTAATCGTACTTGTGCTGTCATTTAGCATAATGTTAGAGAAACCACTTCCAAAGATGTTACCTTTACATATTTCAAGGAATTTATGCTCAGAGATATCAGACAGATGAAGTAAAGCGTGAAGTAGTACCTTAACGTTTCTCCTTACTTTATACTTGAGTTGACGACACACTGTGTGCGGAATGTTCCTCTTACTATGACCCTCTTGAAAAGAAGGATGCATTTGATAGTCTTGTCTTTCATACACAAAATAACAGAATGGAAAGACATTTGTGCTTATAACTCTTTGATTGTATACCTCCTCCATCTTGGCTGAATTGAGCTAAACACTATCAACATCAATAACAACAGCAAAAACAAAACATTAACTTACACTCAGCAGTCCATGTCTACTGATAATACAAATGGCGAAGAAACTGAGTTGTAAGAAACTATCAAAAAAGCTTTTGTAGTGCACAACTTTTGGCTCATAACTGCTAAAAAAGGTTGGTGCTTGTCATCTATGATCTGATCGGGTAAATGCAAGCATGTGCTCGCCGTTCCCACAATTTGAAAACAAAGACTATTAGGCTAATAATACGGGTGTCCGACCAGGATTGGATATCTAGAGGCTCCTTCCCTGCGGCGTGTTGCAGGATTGCAACATCCTGCTGGATGTGAAAAGGAAATAGGAGAACTGGTTTGGAACCACATTGGAGATACTTTTTCATAGAAAACCTGAAGATTTTAAAGAATTTCAGATTTCCCTGATCTGCCTTGATGAACGGGCTGAAGTTGCAAGTAATTGTGGACGGAAAAACCTAGACGCCATTTGTGTTGAAGTAGTGACCATCTGAAAAGCTTCTGTCTACGCAAAAGTAAGCCAAGAAAGTAGAAAGAAGTGTTCTATTGTCTCGGAAACCACGGCTGCCACATCAACAAAAGCAGCAGTAGAAACAACAGCAACAATAGCAACACCAAGAGCGGAGTAACAACAAAACAACGTGACAAAAACAGCAGCGGCAACAACAGACTGGTGCAACAGATATAATCGTACCAGCAACTGTGGCAATAGCAACAGCAGAAACACCAATATGTAAGTTGTCAATATTAGAAATAATAAAAACAATATCACCACCCAGAGGATACCCCAGTTCACCATTCTCTCATTCAGTCATTCTCCGTCTCCTCTCACATGTAGCAAAACGCATCACCACATGCACACACATGAAGATGTGCCTCGCCTCCGTCGGAGTCGGAGCTCTCTACCTGATAACCAGATCTTTTGATGAAGTAGAACCACAAAAAGAACTTGAAAAAGATCGGAAAGATAAAACAATAAGATATGAAAGCAACACTAACTCCTTAACGAGAAACAACGCAAAAGCCATGCAAAAAGTATTACTAACAATGCACCCATGAACAGTAACAAAACTCACAGAATGCAACAATGAACACAGAAGTGTAAAACCAGCAGACAGACTCACAAATCCAACAACAGTAGCGAAGTGATTACTTCTACGCACGTACCCAGTAACCGCTCGACAAAGTAGGAGCAACGAGATTTCGTCAAGCGTGTTGTTTTTTGGGGGTTTTTTCTGTTGTTTCTTCAGTCTCTAATTTTTCTATCGTGGAGGCGCAATGGCCCAGTGGTTAGGGCAGCGGACTCACGGTCATAGGATCGCGGTTTTGATTTCCAGACCGGGCATTATGAGTGTTTATTGAGCGAAAACACCTAAAACTCCACGAGGCTCCGGCAGGGGATGGTGGCGAACCCTGCTGTACTCTTTCACCACAACTTTCTCTCATTCTTACTTTCTGTTTCTGTTGTGCCCGTAATTCAAAGGGTCAACCTTGTCACACTGAGTCACGCTGAATATCTCTGAGAACTATGTTAAGGGTACACGTGTCTGTGGAGTGCTCAGCCACTTGCACGTTAATTTCCCGAGCAGGCTGTTCCGTTGATCAGATCAACTGGAACCCTCGACGTCGTAAGCGACGGAGTGCCAACAACAACACTTTTTCTATCAAACAGGCTTCCTCATTGTGGATACATTTCTTCCTCCGTATATCAAGTCAAGCATTTTTAATTTTCTTTACATCTGGTACTTCAGTGTTGTATTTCTATTCACTCCAGCTTCTCAAACCAGCTCTTCGGAATATTTGGAGTAACCTCTTTTAGAACTGGTCTCCTACTTTTAACTCTATTTTAGTTGCCTTTGATGTTACTCTTTAGCTGTTGTTATGTTGTCGTCGTCGTCGTCGTCGTTGTTGTTGTTGTTGTTGTTTTTCTTCTTCTGCAGGTTATGTTGATAGTGATGGCGATGATGGTTGCGTTCCTCGATTATCACTACAAGTCTTCCTGTATCAGGAGGGCCACATCTCTGGCATCCTCCCCGCCACTTTTTGTTTAATCGTTGTATGCTATGCATATGTCACTTCTTTTTACAGTGTATACTGTGTATACTTTCTTTCTTTACAAAATAAAGAAAACAGTTTTAACATCTCATTATATGTAACCCCCCGCACTTTATGTCTGTCCTTGTATTGTCTCTCTCAACTTTCGCCCTTGTGGCAAATAAATGGAATCTTTATTATTATTATTATTATTATTATTATTATTATTATTATTATTATTATTATTACAATTGACAACATCTGTCAAAACTAACATTCACCACTATAATCGCCTTCATTAACCTTCAACATTCTCTAAACGACAAACAATGGAACCGAAGTGAAGAACCATTCGGCAACTGTATTCCTGCAGAGGTCCGGATATAATCTCCAGCATGGCCTGAATGTCAGAAACGTGCTTTCTTAACTTGACAAAGCTGACAGATGTTCATGAAGGAATTATAGCGATTATCAACGAAAAGTTTTCATTTGTGGGTTGTTTTGGCATGGATAGAAAATGACAGGAAAGAAGAAATATGTTTGAAGCATGTTTTGTTCTGTATCTGGCAAGAACTTTGAAGCAATGGTTCAGGGAATAAATCTGACAAAAGATTTTAAAATATTGTTTTCTTATTTAAGACATGAAATGTTCTCCCGTGTTTCTACCTTGACAGTCACTTTTCTTGATTCAACTTTTAAATTAATTGATTCTGAACGAAAATTTTTAATTTCTGAAATCAGCACATAGCT
>NC_068988.1:70615985-70619917 GCF_001194135.2 Octopus bimaculoides | reverse complement strand
GTTTCTCTATACAGAAATAACGTCGCAGGTATATGTACAGTAGTCTGGTGTTTTTGAGTTTGAATCCGGTGAAAGTTCCGTAACTAACATTTTGTCATTTGATATTTATTCTTTTGAATAAAATTTTGATTATGTGATATATGTATGTTTGCCGTATAAGATCATCAAATACTATCGTCCACGTTCTCACCGGTTTCCCTCCGTGTGAGAAGGTGGAAAATTTTTCTTTTGCTTCTATTCTTTTTTAAACTTCACTCCTCCACTTCTTTAATCTCTCATTTTTCTGGCACATCGCACATTAACGTCAGGAGTGGCAGTCCTTATTATGGTCAGCAAAGAAGAATACCAAGTTACCAAGTAAATCTGATGCCTTCCAACTGTTTTTGGTCTAGAGTTAAGGTCCATCTTCCGTACTTTACATCGGCACTTGCCATTTATTTCCAAGAAAAACAGTTGCATCATAAGTTTTTCTATGACTTTAATCCAATGTTTGCTAAATGGAGGTCATTTTACACACATTTCAGTTAGTGTTGGTCATTTGAACGCAAACTCCTTTCAAATAAGCCGCACAACAGATCCTTAGGAATAAAACCTATACCCAAGTACATAGGCAACCTTAATGGTTACTATCAATATTGTTTTGTCTTGGACTTAGAGTATGTTTCTTCCCCGATAATCGTTTTGTTTTACTTTCTCATTTGTCTGGTATTTGTGAGTTGAAGATTCATAAACCTTAAACTTGATGTTGAGTGTTACGTCTTGTTCTTCCAGTGACTGTTGATAAGCTTAGTCATCACAAAATCTATTTCACTGAATTTATAGATGTGTAGCTAAGATATCTGAAGCTACTTAGCATTTTGAATTTGAGCTGTTGATAAATATAGATATAGATGCAGTGTGAAGCATCCTGAGTAAAATTTTACTTTTTATTCTTTATGCTTATATTTTGGAAGAAGTCCCTGATGGGAAATTGATCCAAAACGCACTAAGCACATCCTCATTTCCATTGTTAAGAAGCAAGAACTGCACTTTTATCCTTCTTAAAAGGACATACGTCAGATAGATCTTGGTACTCACACAAGCTTAGTCATACAGATTGTCATGTCAGGTGTATACATGACAATAAAGGGACAGGAAGGGAACAGAAAAGTGCAGATTAAAAGGAATTAGAAGTAACAACAAAACGAGCCAGAGAAAGCACAAAACCTTTTTTTGAGGAGTGACTTCAATGAAGATCGAAGTTGACTTTGGTTTGTCGCCTCCAAAGCTAGCGATGGCTGCAGATTGGCCTGATTTTGCAAAGCAACTTTTATGAACAGACAACTCTCTGAGAAAGTTATGATTGTTCTGTGTAAGTGACGCTCGACTATTTAAAATTTTAATCACAAAAAATGTCCACGAATGATATAAAGAGAAGAACTGGATAACTTTTTCAATTCAACTTTCCTCGAGACTTCTTTATTAGAATAGCATGGCATTCGTGTTATTTAAATCGGTGCTTTACCTTAAACGACTATTAAACTATTTCAATAGTTGCTGCTCCTGAATATGATCAATCTTTATCTAAAGTAGCCCAGTCTCCATCGTCACTAACACGTCACTTTAAGCTCTGGTCATGTGATAATAATTATTAGATTATTTCAATTTATGTGCAAAGGATATATTTCACTATGGTCAACTCGATTCTGATAAAAAGGAACCCGGGCAGCTTTGAGTGAACTGTCATATACATATTCCCAATTAATGATAAAAATTTAGTAAAATCTTTTCATGCCGCTAAGAAAACCTGTACTACTTCACGGCAAAATATAGGACATCTACAGGATCATTGACACTCCTGGACTTAACAGTTAAATCACTATCGAAAAACAACTTACCGCGCTGAAAAAGTTGAGATACAATGGAAAATTTGATTCTAATTAACCATTAACAGGTGATTCTAAACTTCAAGAAGATACCTGTACTGACAGGATTTGAAACGAGGACCAATGGGAATATAATGCAAACCCAAAGAACCGCAAGATGCTTAGGTGTTAATGAGAGCGGTTATCCTTGCCTCACTAGGAAGAATTTTAACTGCAAATATATTAATATAATTCTTAACTGCGAATACGAGGTAGTATCAAAATGTCCCCGGACTAGTTATTTTTAATAAGAAATAACTTATTCACCTAAAATTTAATAACATCTTTGAAAGAGTCACCCTGCGCAGCAATACACTGGCCAGCGTTCCTGTCATTGTCATCCAGTCTGGAAGCCATTTTTCGTAAACGACTCGGGGATCTTCGGCGATTCTCTGTGGATTTGGACAACGGTGATAAAACAGTGACCTTTGAGCTACATTTTCATCTTGGGGAAGAGATAGTAGTCCGCAGTGTTGAATCTGGCGAATAGAAAAGGTACGGAAGCGATACCATGTTGTTTTTGGCGAAAATCTCACGAGGAAGGAGGACATGGTGACAGCGTGCATTGTCGTCGTGAAGAATCCAGTTATTCTTGCAGCATATATCCGGTCGCTTTCGCCAAATGTCCTCCCTCAAACGCTTCAAAACGCTGCAGTAGAACTCTCGATTGACATCCTGGCCTTGGGGGACGAATTCTCGATGCACAATACCGCGAATATCGAAAAATTTGATGATCATGCTCTTCATTGAGCTGCAGCTCTGTTGTGCGTTCTTCAGTCGTGGAGATGAAGGAATCTTCCATTGTGATGATTACTGCCATGTCCCAGGGTTGTACCCGTAAACACAACTCTCATCATAGGAAACGACCCTCAACATGAAGGATTTGTCATCAGCGGCACGATAGACTTCGACGCGATGTTCTTCTTTCTGCTCAGTGGTGAGCAGGTGGGGGACAAACTTAGAGACACGCTGAATGTTCAATTCAGAAGTTATGAATGCCTGCACGGACGCATATGACAGACCGACAACGTCAGCAATATCATTAATTGTTCTTCAACGATTTTCATGCACAAGATGCTGAATTTTCTCCCCATGTCCAGAGGAGACGCTCGTACCGAGTCTTCCAGATCGCTCATTGTCCTCTAGGGACACGCATTTGAAGCGCCCGTGCCACTTGAAACATAGCTTCAGCGCCGCAAGCTTGCCGTAGTATGCTCAACGTCTTTGTAACATACCTTTTAACTTTAACTCAAAATTTCATGTTGACTGTTTTTCCGTCTTCCTTTTTATGACAAAATCGCATACACGTGATCACAGCATACACGTGATCACAAAAACACAAATTTCATAACTTGCGAGTGTAAACTCAGCGATATCACTAGACACACTGACTCATGAAGGTCACTTCAAGCTGTCATTGTGCACGCAGCCGTGTGCTGCTATCTGTTGATACGCTACAGAACTAGTCCAAGAATATTTTGATACCACTTAGTATATTAACATAATTCTTAACTGCAAATATATTAACATAATTTTTAACTGCAAATATAACATGATGACACATACTCTTCTGAGATGAAAGCCAATCTTAGCAAGTGATGAATTGATACCTGTGAGCTGGTAAGATTTACGATTTGTCATTGACACTTAGAAGGCTGGGATACTAGGTGACGGACATAGAAAGACGAGCAAACAGATGTACAATGTATTCTTTTCTTGACAGCACATGCATGTAAAATATTGCGAAATTGAGCGGTAGCACTAACAAATTAATTAAACGAATCACGTTTCTATTGTTACTCTTTACTCTTTTACTTGTTTCAGTCATTTGACTGTGGCCACGCTGGAGCACCGCCTTTAGTCGAGCAAATCGACCCTAGGACTTATTCTTTGGATGCCTAGTACTGATTCTATCGGTCTATTTTGCCTAGCCGTTAAGTTACAGGAACGTAAACACACCAGCATCGGTTGTCAAGCGATGTTGGGGGGACAAACACAGACACACACACACACACACACACACACACA
>NC_068988.1:70612997-70615520 GCF_001194135.2 Octopus bimaculoides | reverse complement strand
ACTTACTGGAATGTTTTTTGTAACAGCATTAATATTTTTCACTTGTATGGTTTTGTTTATTTTTGTTTATTTAATTATTATTAATCTTTTTTTTTTGCAATGAACAAAATAAAAAAGAAACATTTTATACTTAAAATGCTGTGTTGCTCGAACTTCTACCTTAGCAATCCAAAAGCTCTTTCCAATAACACCTTCATCAAATAATTGATTACATTTATTACTTTTAAGGCGGCGAGCTATTAGAATCGTTAGCATGCTAGGGAAAATGCTTTGCAGCATTTCGTCTGTCTACTTTCTGAGTACGAATGCTTCCAGAGCCGATTTTGTATTTTATCCTTTTGGTGTCGCTAAAATAAGTACCAGTTAAGTAGTAGTTTTGAAATTCTTGGCCTTGTGCTAAAATTCTAAAGCAATATTTACTATTTGTTTTCTAATATTTACTATTTGTTTTCTAATCCTCGATTCATCTTTACTGCAGACTGCTCAACATTGGGCCAAGGTATGTCTCCAGAATTCAACTGCTCTAAGTCTTTTCCAGATCAAATTTCTTTTTTCACAGAGACATCTTTCATAGAAACTTTTCAGTTCCTTCTTAACTTTTTCTTAGTTTACACAATTTTCTTTAAATCTTCTCAGTAAAGCCTTCGTATTTTGAAGTACAAATCCGCTTTTTTATTTGTTCTGTGTCTACAATCAGATGTTGTTTTTCTAGTTTTATATCTCTGCGCTAGAATTCTCTATTTCCAAGGCCATAGTCGATTTGTTGAAAAGAGTAAGCTGTTTATATTCAAACCATAAATACATTTCTTCAAAGAATTTTTTTATCAGTCTCAAGCAGTTTTCTTTTGAACAAAAATTAAATTTCCGGACACATATATGTCAATAATTCTTTCAGCTGCTGTTAGCATAGACAAAGATCTCGTATTAGCATATTGCAATACCTTTATGTATCCCACATCTGCAAATTCACACAATTATTTTAGTTGTGTCACACAAACTCTGTATATGTGAAAATATTTGAAACTTTTCATAAGTGCCTTGACATCATTTGGTAATTGATCAATTGTAATAACAATAGCTTGGAGGCAGTTGCAGATATCTCCCTTTTCAGTTTAGTTTTTAATCGGCTAAGTAATATTAATTGATATATTGGACTACGATATTTCCCTCAATATTGATAATATAATCTCATTTATCTGGGAAATTGTTTATACCTTGGGCGTAAAATTCTTGAGGTTTCGATGCAAAGAAAATCTCAGTATCATTTATAATCTCTTTACAACAAATAAGCTGTTATCCTTTAAAGTAATGGTGCAAGAATCTGAAAAGCTGATAGTTAGATGGAGGGAAGCACCAAACGTAGGAAGGATGGGGCAAAACTCTCATATATTAGTGCAATAATATTTTCCTGAGTGACTTGACTAGCATGCAGTCTTGTATTATTGTGTAAGAACAACGCTTTTTTTTTTTTACGATTGTCCAGTGATTGGCGTTTCTTCTGCAATTTTTTGTGCAATGCTTCTATTTGATAAAATTTCTCCGCATTTGACTATTTCACTTTGTTTTACCATTTCATGATAGACGTCGCCCTTCATGTATCACAAAACAGAGAATAACATTTTTCATTTTGAGTCTTGGTTTCAGGATCGACTCTCCTCCTTTTATGGGATTAGTGCGTTGTTGAGTTGGATATTAAAAAGATCATTTTTTATCACGTGATAATTCCACGAAAATAAAGTTTAGTAACAAATCTACGTCAATGAAAGACAGAAGGCAACAATTTGATTAAGATGAAAACAAGTCAGGTGATGAGGGGTTTACTGACCAAGTTTAGACAGTGTTCCTAGTTCATGAAGTTGTTTCATAACCGAAGCCTTAACTGAATTCAACTGCTTTCCCTATTTTCGTGCAGTTTGATTTGAAATTTTCTCGGTTACAATTTTCAGAAGATCAATATTGACAGAATTTTTTTCGTCTAAGTCCAGAAGACTCAACGAGAGAAAAATTCCCGAGGGAAACCACGAAAAATATCATTGTTGGCTTGTGCGGAGAGTTAAAGCTTCATTTCCATAGACAGTACGAATAATTCTTGCTTTATCTATTAAGCCATTTTTGAATTCATACCGCTTATAGTGCTTGATATGGGACTACTCTAATCTCATTTTAAAAGGGTAAAATCAATACGAAATTATCTACTATGGTTTAAGGTAATCGGCAAAGGAAGAAGGGAAGACATTGGAATGTAAAAGGTTAATGCTTAATTTATCACAAATATTGAAAAAGCATCCTCTAAGTGATAATATCAAAACTACGACAGGATTTTTATTTCCGACTAAATATATTTATATATATATATTTTTGCGTATTTGCTAACACATATATTACAAGTATCATACACATTTCTCCAGTTATTTTTAACTAAAAATATTTTTAAGTGAAACAAAATTAGATGAAATTCAGAATGATGAATCGTTAGATAATTGTTGAATTGAATTATAGTCTAATGACGTGGAAATACATACA
>NC_068988.1:70608283-70612856 GCF_001194135.2 Octopus bimaculoides | reverse complement strand
CATACACATATGTACATATATAAATATATAAGAAGAGAGAGGTGAGGGAGAGAGAAAGGGGGAAAACAGACAAATGTGTGGTGAGGCTGAGAGAAAATGTATATAGAGAAAGAAAGCAAATCACTAACAGCAAGAGTAGTTGTGCAAAGAACGAAAATCCGAAGATAAATGTTTAATCAAATGAAAAGACAGGAATTACTTAATGTCTGTTTTATAGTCAATTAGGTACAGATAAAGAGTGATAAAAACAGAATTCTACTTCAACGTAGAAGTGCTTGTATCAATGATGATTGAGATTACAGAGGAAAGAGGAAGGTGGTGTATGACAGAGATGAAGACGGTAAGTGGTGAAGCGAGGACCACAGAACGATATAAGAGGGGGATCGATAGTAGTATTGTTGGCGATGGGGACAAATAAATAAATAAATAAATAAATATTATGTATATAAGTAACATACACACACGCACACATACATATATACGCGCGTGTGTAAAGGAGTATGCATCTTTTTACGTGCATGGAGTTTGTGCAAGATTCAGTAAGAAAAAGCAACAGTGAAGTAGGCAGTAGGGGAAAATATCTTGAAGAGATTCTAGACAGAGTTTAGAAGAAAAAGATATAGAGAAACCTTGAAAAGACAAAGTGCATATTTGTAAAGAGGATAAAAAAGATAAAAGAAAGGAAGAAGTATGATTAAGTATAAAGAATTATTAGTATATGACTAATAGAAATATTGAAAAGAGGCATTCATTTTACTTTCTTAAAAAGAGGACAAATAATGCTCATGAATATTTTCGGAAATTCCTTAAAATCCTCAGATAGATACATACAATATGATAAAGAAAAAAAGGTTGAAGCAGGTTTTAATTACTTTTGCATGTGCTGTTCTTTGGATCCTAGTACTGTATAATCTAGCAACTCTAGCGACCTGTGGCGCTCTTCTTTCCTACTGATGTGATGGTGGGTGCTCTTTCTCATTCGAAGCTGGTGGGGCAGAAATCCATTTTAGTCATGATTGTCCCGGTAATTACAGTCATAGGTTAATCCTAGCAAGAGATCCAGTTCCCTCGTGTTTAATTTGCAGAACTCTACTTCGCTCCCACAGTATATCTACAAGCATTTCTCCACAGCAAAATCTATACTCTTTTCCTCTTTAACTTGTTTCAGTCATTTGACTGCGGCCATGCTGGAGCACCGCCTTTAGTCGAGCAAGTTGACCCCATAACTTCTCCTTTTATCGGTCTTTTTTGTCGAACCGCTAAGTCACGCGGACGTAATCACACCAGCATCGGTTGTCAAGCGATGTTGGGGGGACAAACACAGACACACAACCACACAGAGATATATATACATATATACGACGGGCTTCTTTCAGTTTCCGTCTACCAAATCCACTCACAAGGTTTTGGTTGGCCCGAGGCTATAGTAGAAGGCACTTGCTCAAGGTGCCACGCAGTGGGACTGAACCCGGAACCATGCGGTTGGTAAGCAAGCTACTTACCACACAGCCACTCTACGCCTATATCAATAAATTGGACTTGCTTTTTAAATTGGTGTTACTTAAATTAATATCCAATTTATCATCCTTATTATTTAAATTTTAATAATTATGTTCTTTAGTCGAGAATGCTACGTCATTTAGAGTAAGCTTCTATTATGGACTAGGTTATCAGTTGACATACTAATTAATTACAAATTAATGTAATGTAAAATATCCATGTAACAGAGAACTCAGAAAACCCGAGCGATAAAATCATTCTGTGAGTATAAAGTCATAAGGTCAGGACGCATGAGGATGATATATATTTAACCACGTGACTTCCTTATGATTACGTCCGTTTCACAGTCTTTTTTATGTAGTGATAGTTTGAGTATGCAAGAAATTATATGCACTTGTTTGCATTAATATGCCTGTTCAGCATTATACAATGCAATTTTTTTATTCAAAATTTATTGTATATAATGAAAGTTAGCTAATTAGATCACCGGAACATAATGGTTATATCAACACCTCAACTTAGCGTTGAACTGTTGGGGTTATTTTCCTCTTTCATTTAATTCAAGGTCCCTACTTTGGCCGATTTTTTATACTTGATTTTAAGTTTGGCCAATGGTGGTGATATATTCACGTTGTGTAGACGTATGTTAACACTAGCATTGTCCAAAATACAATCTGGGCGTTTTGAGGCGGTCCCAATACAAATTGGCCGTCAATGTCGTTTAATTCTATTCATTGCTTTTTGGTGAGCTTCAAATCGCAAAATATTTGGCCGAGTATGGAAAAACCAGAAATATAAAGAGTATTACATATGTATAAAGGAAGGGAAGTAAAAAGCGATAATATGTAGCTATCATGCTGGAAGCAGCTCAGCCAGGAAGCTATATAAACTTCGTTTTTGATGTGGGCGTTCCAACTGTTCTTATTAGCAATTACACCTAGGTCTCTCATATTGTTGGATGCCAGGAACACTACTTCAGGAGAAGAGAGAATAAGGTTTTGAAGCACGTCTTTTCCAAGATGCATGAGAACCAATTTTCCATTCCCTATTACTTTTTATTCTTTTCCATTACATTACGTGAATCTGAAGTCCTAAATATGACCGTCTTTGTTGATAAACTTTCGAAAATCTCTCTTCTGTGAAAATCGCTATTCTATCTGCGATGTCATTTATATATCGGTATTGGACCCAGCACACATCTGTGTGGACCGCTACAGTTAACTTTTGTTGGGCTTGGGTGGATTCCATCGAGCACAACATGTTTTTGCTTACCAAGAAATACTTAATCGAGTGCAGCAGATTTTTCAGACTCCAAACTTGCTGTATTACTTTATGACATCCTAAATATTGTAGGAAGCTCAAACTCAGATGTTACAGACATTGGCAGCAAGTGACTTGCTTCTGTTTTGGAAGGCTGGTATGCAAACTAGAATAGGAAATGTTTCGGTATGTAACCTGTAAATAAAGATTTCCTTCAGAGATTAGCTAAAGGAAATTCAATTTGGAGTCTTCATTTCTTGAGGACACTTGCAGGGAAATAATCAAGACTTATTGCAAAGTAATGTCTTATTTCATTTATTACTGCGTTAATGTCTTGTATGTTAAAGATTATATAAGTGCTTTCGTTATGTATGCTTCGGAGATATATTTATATAATTCAGAGAAAGAGAAAGACGTATATTCTCAAATATATCAAAGAAATACACATACATATTCACAAGTATGTAGACACACGTACATACGCACATAATAAAAAAAAAGCTTCCTGTTCGGCTGTATTAGTAATGTCATATACTTTTTAGTCCGTCGTCTTTCTATATATCTGACTTTTTACAACTTTATTTGTGTATATTTGAATAAACGTGAACATAGACACATACACGCATATTTGACTCACGAGCTCTCTCTCCCTTTCTCTCTCTTTCTCACACACTCTCTCTCTTCTCATACACACACTCATACATGAGTCAGTATGAGTCTCTATGTGTTTACATTTAGACCGTGAATAGAGAAGCATAAACATGTAAATAAACCTTCAGTATGTAATGTATCCCGACTATCAATCCAGTTATACATTTTATGATCTCCGTACACGTTAAGTAGATTCTAAACAATTGATATGGGAGACAGAGTATGCTGGAAACTTTATCACAACGACCGTTTCGGCGTAATTCTGTGCTGCTCCCTAGTGGGTGGTGAAAGATATACTAGATTCCAATGTCCCCACAGTGCAGGGGATGTAGTTTATAACCTGAAACTACTTCCCCAGCAAATCTTTGACTACGTCGTTACGCTTGGCAAGCATGACCAACCATCAAATGGTTCGGTACGCTTTATCGTAGCTTTCATTCAAAAACCATTATATCCTTTACTTCTTTATTCTTTGCATTGTATTTTTGTTAAACACTTCCTGTCTATATAGCCCAGAACCCTACCATAGTCATTCTTCATTCATCATCAATGTATTTGAGACTACTAACATCATTTAGCCTATGTGCGATATGCCATATATGTGCGATATGTCACATATGTAATCCGGTTATGTCACCTGACGAGGCATTTCTGCACTGTGGGAAGCACTGAAATTCATTATATCGTCCCCCATCAATTAGGGAGCAGTGAAGAATCATGCCAAAACGATCGTTGTGATAAATAAATCTCCAGCATACTGTGCCTTCAGTATGAATTATTTGGTTTATATAATTTTTGCCACCAATTTTAACCCTCCACAAAATCCCAAATTTAATTTAATTTGTTTTGCGGGAGCAACTGTTTTATCGAAGGCGCATCGGGTCATGAATTGCTCGAAATGCGCATTAGAAAAACATCCGACAACTGATGAAGCGTCGTTCTTTGTGTTGTTTGTCTTGTTTTCCATTCGTTTGTTTCGTTGTTCGGAAAAAAGTTCATATTCCACGTCCTCGTACTTCGTATTTTTTGTTGTTTACGTTTTCTGACGTCCTGTGCCCACATATGCATATGTATATACGTGTACATGTAATTATGTACGTATACACACACACACACACACACACACACACACACACACACACATATATATATATATATATAT
>NC_068988.1:70604598-70605500 GCF_001194135.2 Octopus bimaculoides | reverse complement strand
ATATATATATATATATATATATATATATATATACATATATATATATGTATGTGTGTATATATATATATATATATATATATATATATATATTATTGCGTATGTGTATGTATATTAATACGATATCCATGTGCTTGTATACGTTTGCGTTTTTTTTTGTAGGTTAATAATATTTATATTTAAACGTCACATGCGTATACATTCGGTGTGCACGATATGTGCTTAGTAAGTGTGTGTAAGGGTTTATTATAGTGTTATAGTGTGTTTGTGTCAGTCGATGTTGCGGGATGTCTGTGCCCTTCTGTATAGATGTGAACTCCCATAACCTAGTAATAATTTCTGCAAATTTTATTTTATTTTTTCTTCCATCTTACATCCCATAAATTTTCCCCCTCCCTTTTTCCCTTTATTTTCATACATTTTGCTATATTTACAATTTACCCGTTCCACCTTTTTCCTTTCTTTAATCCTTCCTATCTTTCACCCTGTCAATCTTTCTATACATCTCCCTCTCTGTATATCTTGTTCGTTTCGATAACGTCATTTTAAATTCCTAGCGTCCCCTGTTCGTATGTCAGTATTTTATGAATGAGCAATAATGTATATGTGCTTAAGCAATGTGCGTATGTGTATATAATTATGTGTTTGGTTCTATCGATGTTTTAGGATGAGTATGCTTAGAGTATGCATATGATCGTTTGTTTATGTGTATAAGTCTGTGTATAAGTATGTGTTTAAGTAAACGTATACTTTATCATAAGTATGTGTATATGTTGTTGCCGCGAGAATATGTAGGAGTATATTTATAGATATATATGAATATATCTATTAGTATATTTCTACCTATGTATGTATTTGAATATACACGTGTGCGTATGGATTTTTATATGTTTATGTATATATAC
>NC_068988.1:70594344-70603219 GCF_001194135.2 Octopus bimaculoides | reverse complement strand
TATATATATATATATATATATATATATGTATGTATGTATGTATGAATATAAATGTGTGTGCGTGTGCGTGCGTGCGTGTGTAGGATGCAAGGTTATATGCATATCTGAATCATCGACAAAGTACCGTTTTTATATGATCAAAGTCTTTGATAAAACATCTTCCGTATCAATGCTAGGGAAAAACGAAATAACAATAAAGGCAATCGCGAAAACCATTTATGCATAATGAACAATGAAATCTACATTATAACTAACAAAAGTGGTCTATATATTTGAAGAGTACGTAATGCATTACGCAGTCTCTATTTGAAATAATGTGAGTGCCGAATTTCCTGTGGAATGATGTTGAACGTCACAAAATATATAATTTCCTTCTAAAAATATGACACACTTCTATTCGGTAAAAAGCCGATACAAACATATCAATCTCACACACAAACGCACAAGCACCCGCGTAGATACATTTATGTATGTATGCATGTAAGTATGTATTATGTATTTATGCATGAATGTACGTATGTATTTACATACGTATATTTGTTTGCATGTATGTATGTATGTTCTTTTCTGTTTTTAACTATTTAAATTCTTCCTTTGAAGAAGGAAGTGGTTTCTAACAGAGATACAAAAACGAATCGTGGGAATTTAGATATCGAAAACAATATCACATTGTAAACTTGAGGAAAGCCTTGCATAGTTCTACTGTTCCGCTTACAGATTGTACAGGGAATGTGCGTATCAGTTCGCTGATTCCTTTTTATGAAAATCCAAGCTTATCCAATATGCATAAATATGTATGTATGTGTGTATGTATGGATGAATGTGTGTGTGTGCGTGTGTGTGTTTGTATATGTATACCCACACATAACTACATGGAGATTTAGAAATATAGGACATATATATATATATATATATATATATATATATATATATATATTTATACACACACACACACACACACATATATATATATATGTATGTATGTGTGTATGTATGTATGTATTTCCTTTTCAGGTAATATCTTCCTTCAACATCTATTCTCTGCACGTATCACTTCGAGAAATTCTAAGAAAAAGACAGATGGATTGCTTTTCTACTTCGTATATACTTAGAGCCTGCTGTCGCCACCAAATCACAAATTTCATTATAGTGTACATAAAGATCTTTCGATTTCCATTTAAACGTACAAAATGTCTACTTATGCTTGACGCTTGAGGTGTTGTAGATGTTGCTACAACCTAAATGATGATTTTTTTAATACTTTTCTCGCGGTTTTTCACACAGATGTGTATTTGTGGATGTTCTTTTTATTGCAAATACTGTTTTGTTTTTAATATTGTTACTGTAGATGCTGCTGTTTACGTAGTTCTACTATTTCCTACATTTACTGTTGCTTATAGTGAATATAAATTCACATTATATCAGATTTGAGTACACGAAAAGAAGTGCACTGTGGTGTTTTATACCTATCGAAGAAATATAAAAGCTGCTTAAAGTTGTTTTCTGTCGAGAGATAAACTAAGGCTATTTTGTAAACCGATTGTGAAATCTGAATAAAATCCATTCACTTCACGAGGATGTAAAACTGATAATTTTGAGAGTAACATGCAAACTATTTAATTTTAACCAAACGATATGATTTGATTGAAAACTGCTGTTTCTGCTTAATGTTGCTTATGGAGTAAGAGGGAGTGAGTGAGAGAGAGAGAGACAGAGATAAAGAGAGAGAGAGAGAGAGAGAAAGAGAGAGAGAGAGAGAGAGAGTGAGAGAAAGTGAATACTATGAAATGAGAGAGAGGTTGAACATTCTAATTAAGGAGTAAGAACCGGCATTAGGTTTATATTTTTTCCAATGTTCAAAGATCTTTTTTCCTATGAGTAAAAAGAGGGAAAGAGCATATAATATTTCCATATAACTTATTTATTAGATATTTCAGTAGTTGTGGATATCACCATTTTGTCCTCTTTTGAGCTCTTCAGCAGAACATAACTCGAGATCTTGAAACTGGTTAGTCTATATTCATTTAAAACTTAAAAATTAAATATGATCGATTTTCCTTTACCATTTCTCCCTTTTAACAGCAGAGAAAATGGAGGCGATAAAGACAGTGTGAGAATAGCCTCACAGTCATTTAAAATGAAAATTAAACTTAAATGTGACCGATTATTCTATTTCTCTTTAACAGTGGAGAGAATAGCGGGAGCGGAAGAGAGAGAATGATAAGAAGAGAGAGAGAGAGAGAGAGAGAGAGAGAGAGAGAGAGAGAGAGAGAGAGAGAGAGAGAGAGAGAGTGAGTGAGAGTGAAAGTGAGAGGAAGAGGCATAGTATATTACGTATACTTTACTTTTCGTTTTAGAAATCTTGTTTCTTATAGTTACAGTATAGAATCGCCTTGTGTGATGGTTCTAACTTAGTTGCATTTAGCGTTTGCACTACAAGCCACGCATAAGCTCCTGTGTATTTTCCCTAGTGCGAATGCCGAATTTCTTATTTTATCGGGAATTCTTAGGATCGGTATCCTATTTATTTCATCTTGCCATGGTACCTTACTATCAGTTTTGTTTGTAACATCTGAAATTCGATCAGCCTTTCATCCACGTCGTTATCTGTTTGGAAACTGCTGCTTCTAACTATAGGAGCTTAAGGAGTAAGAGAAGTGGAGAAGTGGATGTGATTACTATGAGATAAGAGAGAGGGTGAATATTCTTTTTATGAGGAGAGAACCGACTATAGATTATATTTTTCCTATGAGTGAAAACAGGGGAAGAGCATTTCATATTTTCATACAATTCTTTATCGCCACTTCAACATGGCATTCCGGTTTCCAGTTATTTGGGCTCGAAGCAGTACGGTGGCGTGATCTCGTCGCTTGAAGATGGTAGAGGTTCGCTCCACTGCTTGCAATATATATCGGGTGCAGACTGTATTGACTAACTAGCTGGGGTTAAAATGGTAGTAACGTCTCTTAAGTTTAAAATGGGGTTAAAGTGGTAGTAGCGTCAATTCCTGCGGAACAGCCCTGTAGAGGTGGGGATAAACATTTCTTCTCAGTATAGTTACTGCTTTCTGATTGAGATCTTTTAACTAGCTAATTTGCTCGTGCCATGTAATTCATTTATTACATATTCTGTTGATAGCACCATTTTGCTTTTGTTTGGGTGCTTCAGCACACCATATCACCCGAGATTTTGCTATTAGATAATCAATAGGGATTTAAAACTTTAAAAAATTAATACAATTGATTTTTTATCTGTTTTTTTTCTTCTTTTTAAACAGTAAAGAAAAGAAGGGAACTAATAGAAACAGGGAGAGAAAAACCTCAGAGTCATTTCAAAGATGAATCCATATATATATAATGATTCATAATTTACTCCAAAATAACTGATACAAATTTAATATATTTATTTCTTTATTGCCCACAGGGGGACTTAACATAGAGGGGACAAACACGGACAGACGAATGGATTGAGTTGATTACATCGACCCCAGTGCATAACTAGTACTTACTTAATCGACTCAGAAAGGATAAAAGGTAAAGTTGACCTCGGCGGAATTTGAACTCAGAACGTAACGGCAGTCGAAATACCACTAAACATTACGTCCAGCGTGCTAACGGGTCCGTCAGCTCACCGCCCTCCCAAATTAAATAAAATATTTATTCACTGTATTCTTAAACGCTATTATGGAAACCTGTTTTTCCTCTAATAGAAAGAAATGTTATATTTCTTAGTCGAGGATTATGTATCTTTGAAAATACGCGTCACCATGAAGTGGTACAATTTCAAACGGAATCAAGTTTGAAATTAGTGGTCTTCGGATTATATGTCACATATGCTGCTGTATAGTTATTTTTAATCATAGTGTTGCTATTATTGTCAATTATGTATTAGTCACAGTAGATTTTATTGCTAATTATGTTCCCTATAACACTAGTCCAAAAGAGCCCTAATCAAGGGTTTTTATTATGTATAAGATAAAACCGTTATTTTTGCTTTTGTGTACATCGTTGATGTGTTGTACGTATAGGCCTGAGGTGCCATGCAATATACATACGTATACACACACATGTATATATATTTTGTATATGCACACATATATGTATACTCCACCATATATATATATATATATATATATATATATATATATATATATATATATATATATACATGCATGTATATGTACACCCAGAGGTGAAAGCAACAGTCAAATATATCGTTGGAGATATATTTAATAACAGGCCGATTCAGCTTCATATTAAATAGTTTAGGAGATGCAGATGCACACCACTATACATATACGAGTGTGCGGAAAGAAGGTGTTACAGGCTACTCTGGGTGCATTAAGCAAACGTCAGAGATCAGCCATGTGATTAAGGAAGCAAGAAAGAGTGACGAATCACTCCCAGTTGTATGACTAGATCTTCTCTAATTGCCAATCGTGCCCCACCAGATTTTCCAAAGTGTATTGAGAACTACCAAGAACGAATAGAAATATGTCGATTTAAAACGTCCTACATAGATTCGCTGAAGATGAAATTCACCGTGGGAAATTTCACGAATTTCACCACTGAATGGCAGTGACTAGAAAAGAACATTAAGGTAGGGTACACCATTTCTGTGCTGCTGTTTGTGGCAGCCGAGAGCCAACAGTTAGATGTAGCAGGGAAGCACTCCGGAGGTCCCGAAACTGATGTAATCCAGTTTGCAGTGCGTTCATGGACGACGTATTGAATATGACACCATCAACCAACGGGGCCCGGTGGACATAGAGTTCACCAGAGAAGATAGCCTCATGGTCACGCTTGAAGTATAACCCAACGAAATTTCAAGTCCTGAATATCCTTAAAGAGAAGTTGATAAATGGCATCAAGATTCGGACAATCTAAGAAAAAGGAGTCCGCTGCTTAAATATTCCGAAGACCCCCAACACCAAACAAGACAACTGGGTAAAGGAAGTTTATAAAAGTTAATTTCTTGGAAGATTCAATGAACGGTGCTTCCAATATGGCATCGTACCCAGAATGCAGTGGCTGCTTTTGATTTATGACTTTGCCATGAATCATGTGGAGGCAACATGCAGTAAGTTCGTGAGAAGGTGAATGGGTGTTCCCATAAAGCTTCAGTCAGTCAATCTGTACTGGAAGACCTCTAACCTTTGCCTACTAAGTTCATCGATAGAAGAATACAAAGTCACAAAGGCAAGAGCATCGAAAAGGGTTTCAGATTTCTTAAGGAAAGTGAGAAAGCTCCAGAGGCGAAAGCAAATGTAGTTCCGTTTTCTATTTTGCATTCAGACCCAGACTGAGCGATGTACTTGGACCTGAACGGCAGACTCGTCTTCTCAGAGGAGATGACAGAACGTAAACACAGCTGAAATGCCGCTAAACATTATTCCTGGCGTTCTAACGATTCTGTCAGCTCACTGCTTAATAATAATAATAATAATAATAATAATAATAATAATAATAATTATAATAATAATAATTGGCTTACTATTATTAACAGTAATAGTAAGCCAATGTGATGAAAAATGTAGTAGACCCAAAGTGCCGATACTGGAATGATGAAATTAAAACAGTGAACCATCTAATCCAGTGTTAGATTTCAAAGAGTTTAAAACATGACAGAGCAGGCCAATATCTACACTGGATAATATGTCGGCATTATCAAATCAAAATCTGCCGACAAGTGGTACAAGCACCACCCTGAGGCTGTAATTTGGGAAGTAAATGTAACGATTCTTTGGGAATTTCCAGTACATGCAGAACGGACAATCAAACACAATAAACCAGATATTGTTGTGAAAGATCAAAACAATAAAGTCTGTTTATTGATTGACATGAGAATACCTTGTGATCACAATATCTTGGCAAAAGAATTCGATAAGCTCGGAAAATATAAAGATTTGCTGATTGAAATCGAAAAAATGTGGCTTCTCAATCGAAAAGTTGTAGCTACCATTGATTGTAGGAACACTTAGAACGATCAAAAAGGGAACTGAAAATTATTTGAGAATGATCCCTAGCTTACCATCCACGCAGGAAGTGGAAAAGATTGTCTTAACTGGTACGTCACACGCACTGAGAAGTGGATTGTCGCTGTGAATTTTCTACCCCCCACCCCCACCCATTGCTCCTTTATTTTCTTTTCCTTGGCATATGTGGAAAGTATTAGATAATTGAAAGTATTAGATAATTGAAAAGAACAGATCGCAAGGCACCGTAGGCTGCGGGTAGCAAAAGTCCAAGAGTTTCAACAAAGCCTGAGTTAAAATAAAATACTACTACTACTACTGATGATGATGATGACGATAATAATAATAATAATAATAATAATAATAATAATAATAATAATAATAATAATAATAATAATAATAATAATAATGGGCACTGCACACATCCTACGCAAAACACTTTCAATACAGTAACCATAAGAGCATCACAGCAAACCACAGCACATACCCTAGGCACATAGAGATGCGCTCGGTAGTGAAGTGAAAGCACGTTATAAAAATAAAACTACTGAACAATAATAATATAATAGAAAAGAAACAAATTTTGCAAGCACAATAAACTGTTTGCATCTCATGCCAAAAGATTCTACAAAGAAATAGGGAAGGAGAAAATAACCATTGAAGACCCACCTCTGAAATGTTTCGAAAATAATTTGAAGTGATGAGAAGACATACAATGAAAATGTGGAAGGGATTAAATTCAGAGAAAGGCCCTATCAAAATTTACATAAACAATCATGGGGAGACATCACAGTGGCATACATAATGACACGAAGGCTCATAAGTGGACATTCCCCTGTAAAGATAGGATGCTAAATTTCTGAGTGCCGTTGCTCCCACGATTACAAGAAAAGTTAATTCTGCTGTTCAATGAAATTATAGGAGATCCTAAGAAAACATCTGACTGGTTAGCAAGTGGTATTACTTACCTACACTCAAAGAATAATGAAACCAAAGTTTCAAAACAATTATCGGCACATAACGTATTTATCCACCACATAATAATTTTTAACATCTGCCCTGGTGGAGAAAACATACGTGTTTATTGAACAGAACGATATTTCCCCACTTAACAAAAAGGATGCATACGAGGCTCATATGCATGCAAAGATTAACTACTAATTTATCGCATGGTCCTTGAGAACACTCATAACAAGCGAAGAAATCCCTGCCTCACGTGGATTGATTACAAAAAGCATTTTGATAGCATACAGCATTCATGGATCTGAAAATCGCTGGACACTTCCAAAATTTATTCTGTGATTTCAAAATTCCTGAAGCATAATGCCATTGTGGAATATGATTCTACAATTATATCATTCCAGTGGAGTACTAGCTTCAAACAATATTGATATCAACTTTAGAATTTTCCAAGGTTATTCACTTTCACCTCTAACTTTTGCATAGTTCTAATACCCATTACAAGTGAACTTAAGAAAACAGGGTATGGGTATAAAATTGACAATAAAGAAACAAGCATTCTATTTTATATGATGACTTATAATTTATAGCAAAGAAAATGTTGAATTTGAAGGTCTATGACATACTGTGAAAGCATTCAGTGATGGCATCGGGATGGAGTTTGGTGTTGGCAAGTGTGTCAGGATCACTTTCCAGAACGGAAAATTGAAGACGACCAATTCAGTCGTGTCAGATGTTGACACAACCTTAAAAGAACTTAAGCAAGAACAAACCTATAAATATCTAGGAATAAATTAAGGCTCTGGCATTCAGCATGCAAGCATAAAAAAGAAGATCAGTAAGAAATGTTATGGGAATGTTCGTGCAGTCCTGAAATCTGAGCTAAGGGTATAACAAGGCGTTAGACAGAAATGTCTTAGCACTTCCAGTTGTTACTGATAGCAACAATGTGTTGAACTGTTATATCAGTGAAGTAAAGAAAATTGACTGAAAAATATGCAAGTCACTGGTTTGTAACAAGATGCAACACCCAGAGGCAGACGTAGATTGTCTTTACCTTCCCAGAGCCCAAGGAATTCAAGACTTGATCTAATTGAATTTTCTTGCAAAACCACTGAAACTGACTGGCAAATTATATGAAGACAACTAACGATTCGATGCTATAACTAGTTGAAAATTACGAGATGCTTAACAAGTTTTATTCTGTTTTGAAGGACAACAAAATATGTGCTACTGATTTCATAAACAGTGTGACAACTGTTATTGCAAAGAAGGTGATATTAATGGCAAGGAAACAAGTGCATAAATAATTGGTTGATAGATGGGAACAGAAACCTCTGTATAGGAAATATATAGTACACGGAAAAATAAAATGGGATATTAACCAGAAGCACACCCACCAGTGGGTATGAAGCTCAGAGATAAAATTAGAGACTGAAGGCATATAGAAGTATTTTTGGAATTTGTAACAAATATTCAGATGTATATGGCATAAAAACAATAATGCTTCATAACAAACGTCACAATTCCTTGCAGAGAAGGAAAGTAAATTACTTCAAAATAAAATGATTTAGAAGTAGAGATTTCATTAACGTGGGGATAGTGAACAATAAAAGTAATGGCCGTTCCAGTAATCACTGGAGGATTAAAATTCATCCTAAAAAAAAAAAAAACTTGCTATTGCAAAGTGGAACGAATGAATACCAACAGAGATGCGAATGCATTTTCAACAAGTAGAGCGACTGCATAAAAAATTCATCATTGTGTCGCATATAATTTGTTTTTCAGAGTAGATAAGATAATAGTGCGTGTTTCCACTGCAAACAGAATGCGGATCTGATCTAGTTTCTGCCTTAGTAATGGCAGTTAATAGGTAGAGGTCGTCTGGATACAGCACATACAATATAAATCTAGAGAGTTGGTAATTATATATATATATAT
>NC_068988.1:70591748-70593789 GCF_001194135.2 Octopus bimaculoides | reverse complement strand
TATATATATATATGTATGCATGTATATATATATATGAATAGATAAATAGATAGATAGATGGATAGATAGATAGATAGATAGATAGATAGATAGATAGATAGATAGATAGATAGATAGATAGATAGATGGATATAGATATATACGTGGTCTCTGTTTCACTATTTGATTATTGCTACGATCTTTTTAGAGCAAGGTTGTTTTCTTCCATTTACTCAAATAACAATTGTTTTTGCCAGGATTGCATCAATGGAAAAATTATAGGAGATTGTATTCATCATCTGGGAGAATCAATAGTCTTCTATGCTGCATTGCCATGGTACATCTTACGCCACACATCAGAAAAAGTGAAACAAGAACTGGTCATGTAGAGATATTCTGAATGAGTACACATTAGCTCGTTTCGGTGTACGAACGTCATTTGAATACAGAATATTTTTTCAAAATATTTTCTTATGAAGTTCACTATTGACGCTTCAAATCTAATTTCTCCCTATGACATAATCTTCTGTGCAGTGAGGTAAACCTGTTCTTTAACAGAGTTCTCCGCATGTTTATATTTCTAAACTGTGTTTGTTTTTTTATTTCTTTTTCAATTTTTTTTTTTTGCGAATGTTTTAACAGAATTCTTCAATGAAAATCGTCTTGACTTTCGGAGATACTCTGCTTCAAGGTCCGTTTGAGCATCCATGTTGCATATTTCAGTTCCTTGTTACAGAGACTATCTACAGTGTATAATTTTGATTTGAAAGTTACTGCTCATATGTAGTTCTATCTATCTATCTATTTATCTATCTATCTATCTATCTATCTATCTGTCTATACATACATACATACATACATACATACATACATATACATATACGTATATATATATATATATATATATATATATATATACATATATGCGTGTGTGTGTGTGTGTATGTGTGTGTATTTACATGACTGTGCGTGTGTATATCTGCATGAATGAATGCGTGCACATGCGTGTATGCGTGTATGCGTGTATGTGTTTGATTGACACAATATGCACATTGGAGTGTTTATGTGTGTGTGTATTTTTGTGACACTATTTACGTAGACATGTGGGTAAACACATGCATGCTTATACATATTCATAACCAGAAAATGCATACGTTGGCACATTATATTGATTTTCATTGCGAGTAGCATATTGAAATTACTAGATTTATGATTTGAAGATTTAGATTGCATGTGAACAGTGTATGTTAGCATCCAGTCATGCGATAGCTTAAGTGACAGATTGATAAGAGATATGCCGAATAATATGCAATCTGCTGCATGCTCGAGAGATCACTGAAAACGGTCACCATTATCCACTTAGTATATACATGTAGTTGTCCATGAGCATATGAGTGTGTGTTCGTTCTCATTAAATAAAATATAAATAATGTTCCTATAATCACTACCATACATATTTCTACTTACACATAACTAGACATATATACACACACATGCACAAACACACACGCATGCATATATACGTACGCATACACACATATATATATATAAATATACATCTATATAAATCCATGTACATTCAACATACATACATACATTTATACATACATGATTTACATTCATCCATCCCTCCCTCCATACATACGTACATATATGCATACATATAAGGATACATACATGCATACTCCTGCATGCATATATACATATGTCCATTGAAATTCAATATACCTCTATACATGCATACATGAATAACTGCAAACCCGAGGGTTTTTCAGAAAAGTAAATCAACCATCTAACACGCACATCACAAATGCAATCTGTAAACTGAACAGTTAAGATATGCAAAACTATTCTCAAGTTCAACATATGACATTATATTTTTATCTACATTTCAATGATGCAGCTTTCAATCTCTGTTATAAACATTCTCCTTCCTTACAGGAAGTATTCGAATAATTAATAAATCAAGAAAATATACATAAATACATACATATGTATATATATATATATAAGTGTGTGTGTGTGTGTGTATATATGTATATATGTATATATATATATATAT
>NC_068988.1:70587930-70589664 GCF_001194135.2 Octopus bimaculoides | reverse complement strand
AGAACTATGGAACATTATTAGATTCCCTGATAAGAATAAGCTAATTAATAAGAGATCAGATTTCAAACCATCCTCTATAAATAAAATGATTAAAACCTTTAGATACTATAATCCCTAAGTCCTCTCTGTTTAGTTATAATCACTTCTAAACCTTCTCTCATTGGTAACTCCCACGTCAGATCTTTCCTGCCACAATTCAGACATTGAATTAACGAAAACCCGTACTCTACCCCCAACTTAACTATGTACCTTAATTATTCAGTTTACCCTCGCATAGCTAGATTCTGACCCCATAATATACACACATATTTAATAACCCGGGATCCATAATCCCACCTTTACAGAAATATTTCTGAACCTTTCAGTCATTGACTCGAAGATTTCGAATGACACTACAATACACAAAGGTAGCATTAAATAACACTCATCACTGCAATGTTTTTATAATAACATTATACTAGCATTAGTTAGGAGATGCAAACTCAATGATTAAAACACGATTATAGTAGTAGTTTCACTATGCCATATAGTTTACACAAATCGATAAGCCGTAACATCCCCAACCACAATATTCTTCTAATCAATGTACCTTTTCAAACCACTATGTTTTTAAATTTTATTTGTATTATTGTTGTTGGTCTTGTTATTTTTTATCAGTATTACATTATGTAATACAATATTACTATTATATTATATTACTACGGTTGAAGTGTTCCCAATACTCTGTATTTTGAATTTTTAACTTCCATCCCTAGTTTTCCCCTTTATATTTTCTATATTTTTTCTAACCTTTTTTACATTTTCTAATTATTCATTGTTTTGGATTTTATATGTTCTAATTACCATTTACCACTTCCGTCATCCTTTTATCCTCTAGATAAGTGTATGTACCAATATAATATAAAAGATAAGTTCGTATACTTAAGTTGTAGTGATGTACTTTGGCTAAACTGACCAGTCACCACAAGAATATCATATTTCAAGTTTACTTTAGCCTGACGTTATTCATGACCCACCACTAGTCTTGACCGACATAGCATCATGTATGTCTGTCATTTACGAACTCATCCTCTTAGATCTCTTTATATCTTTATTTTTCTTTATATCTCTTTTTTTACTTTTAGGTTTTTTTCTTATCCCCCTTCTCCTTACTTCTGTTATTTCATTTTATTTTATTTATTTTTCTATTTACCAGCTTTCTCAAACCCTTCTAAATCTTTTATATGCATCTTACTTTACTATCCGGATTTTTTCTTATTTTTTCTTATATATACCCCACCACCCCAGATTTGACTTCTATTATTTTTGTATTAATATTTGTGTATTTTATATTGTTTTCTTCTTATTTTATATTGTTTTAACCTCCAACTTCTTCCTTTTTTTGGACCCTCTCCTTCTAGCTCATATAAGCTAGTTATGTTTATTTATAATTCACTCTACTCTGAATTGTGGCACAATATGGACAGATTTCGGAATACCGATGAACTTTTATGTAAATGTAACAACTTAAATGATAAACATATTACAATGAATAATACCAAGTGGACTCCCCCTTTTTCTCTCTCATGTTTCTCTTTGCTTTTTTCTTGGTGATTTCTTCTTTGTGATATAATGCTTGGGAAAGAATATATTTGCGGCTGAAGATAGCTTTATACCATCCTGTCTATCAATTTTATACCCATATAATGATGCAACGACTGTTTGTGTATAAAGCTTGAAACACGTGTACCGCGG
>NC_068988.1:70579415-70587920 GCF_001194135.2 Octopus bimaculoides | reverse complement strand
TACAATGCATACGTATTAATTGTTCCCATTGAAGATAAGATTTTTTTTAATTTTGAAATACAGTACTTTATAACGTATGTAATGGATTGTCATTTAAAATAAAATAAAAAGAAATACTCGTCACTTATTTTGAAAATGCATCATCAAATACCAAAGTAAAGAGAACGCATTATGTTTTGAAGGTGTGCAACACCAAACAGAACAAGCGTTTAAAGTGAGCATTTTGAATGCAAGTAGTTGCACGCAGTTTCTTATGATTATCAATTTTCCTTTCTTCTTTGATCGGATAATGAATTAAGAATTAATATCTCTAAAACAGTAGAAATTATTTCAGTTAAACAATATTTTTTTAAAGACAAGGAATCATATTTTATAACAGATATCTCCTGAAAATTATTGTATCGATACATACTCCACAAGTATCAATTTACAAATTCGGTAAAAAGTAACAATTTATAAATTACGTAAAGGCGCTCAGTTTTGAATATATAAATATGATTATTAGAACAGTAGCGTAACCCCGCGAGATATGATAACCTAACAAAGAGTGAACTTCACTTGCATAGGAGATATACGGGGCTGATTCAGCACAGCAACAATTATAAATCAATGTGAACTAAGTTAAGTTACGCTAAACTAACTAAGCTGTCTTCTCTTGTTACACCAAATCAAGCGTTTTGAGAAAAAAATTTAAATAGATGAGTATTAGGCACACATCTCTACTTCTGGTCCCCCGATTTCCCTTTAGTTCCTTCCATTCCTGCTGCTCTTATAAACAAAACCCAAATATGATGTAGAGCGAAGAATTCACCTAGTTTTAGTTTATCTCATTTTCTTTCTTGAATAATGATGATTTACATCATGTCATATGGCAGGGATGAGACAGGAGTTTCCCTCGCTCTGTTAATAATATTAAATTTATTATGGTAATTACTGTGAGTTTAGGAACCGGTGGCTTAGTGCAACATAAATACAGAAATAAAGAATCTTCTGAATCCAATAAAGCATTAAATATTAATTTCGAACGTATTGTAAAAGTATTGCTAGCATGAAACAAAGAGGTTAATGACATTCCTGAAAACGTTATATCTATAAATTACGGTTCATGTCATATGGGAAAGTACACAAAAAATATAGTTGTGTTGATGCATGTTTGTCCTTCCAGCATTCAGGTTTCCCTTTGTAGCGCACTATCCACTTAACCTATTAATTTCACTTAGAACGTCAAACTCATGAAGACCCCCCCCCCCCCACTCACTGTCTTTTTTAGTTGCTGGCTTCCTTATTTTCATGCTAAATAAAAATTCGATCTACCAGACAGTTTCAGAGAACCTGCAAATTTTGGGTTCACCGTCCCTACCACTTCATATGTTATAGAAAATATGTTGTGTTCTTTAACACAAGCCACTTTTTGACGTGAAAAAGTCCGTGGTCATACGATGTTATATTTGGCTTCATACACAATTGTCATTAAAAGTTACAATATATTTTCACTAGATATTAATTCAAGTTAAACTCACAAAACTACCAATATTAAATTTGTTGCTGATAAGCAGTATTTGCCTACTTTCAATGTTAGCTCCCTAATTCATCTGATTCATTAATTTGTGCCACATAATGATTCAATAATCTTTTTTTGTCTCCAACCCTCTGCTATTTATTGATATTTAGTGCATTTCTATATGACGTTTTCAATATATAATGTTTGTGTTTATTATTTTACTTATGAATTTCCTGTAACTGAATATGTTTGCAGTACAAATCGAAACACAATTGGAATAGAAAACATTTCAGCAGTATGCAGAGTACAAATCCTTTCAATGTGCAATTCAAATAACAACTCAGTTGTATACTATATTTACTTTTCCTATTACTGTTTTATTGGTGGTTGTAATCATAAAAAAATTTTTAAAGTTGTCAGCAACGAGAATAATAAAATGAAAAGGAAATGAGGATAGTTTCTAAAATGAAAATGAAACATTCATAAAAATGATGGTTCTCTAACCGATAAAGTAATGAAATTAACGAAATGTAATGTTTTCCTTCATCCCGATGTATTTTAATAACGTAATAAATTTTAGCATTCAAACGCTTTGATTTAGGAGATAGAGCATTGATATCCTTGCCAGAGTGGATAAAGTATCGTTAATAATCGAAAAACATGCGTTTACTAATTTGTTTAATTAGATGTGTCAGAATATTTTTGTATAATAAATGGAAATAATTGTTTTGCCTATTATGTTATTATCCAAATATTTCTAGTTTCAGTTTTATGTATTTATGTATTTCGTCATTTTCTATTGCCATATAATACTAGATATTTAGTAGAATATATCAAATTTAATGAATACTTTGTAAATCTGTATATGTCAAGATATTTTATTTAGACTATAATAACAGAAATTTACGTCTTGTTATTACGTAACTTGAACCATTTGATTTGGTCTAGAGTAAGAGGCTATACCCACAGATTGCACAACTTGTGAAATCCTGTGGGTACAGATTCACCGTGGGTATAGACTCAGATTTCACCGATACCCGTGAAATCGATCCAGTTCCTCAGTTGGCTGCGATATGAAAAACATATAGAAGGATGAAATTCCAGAATATCGAAGTCCCATAGAGAATGAACCCGTTCTATTGGTTAGTGCGATGCCGGTTGAACTGAATATGGACGAAATATGTGTAACCAGAGGAGTAGAGACAGAAGTGCTGTCTAAGAGGAGCCGGATACCTAAGTGTGTAACAGCGGCACATCCGAAACGTAGGAAACAGTAACACACGTAAAGTATAAATTACTACTAAAAGCTATCAGTTGTAAAAATAGTTGCATATACTTAACGCTATATTACATCATTGAACCAACATCAAATGCAAAGTGTCAGAGTAAATATTTGGTAATCAGAAATATATATTTTAACTTGGATAAATGCGATTATTTTTATTTTCATGTCATCCTAAAATTCATTATCACATGATGTTATAAATATCTAAGTGCCAAATAACTTTAAATTCAAGCACCTATACCATGGTGTTTATGAATCATCCTCACGTGAAAAGGCTGCTATTAAATCTAAACAAGGATTGCCAAAATGTAGTTGTATATATCACAGGAGGAGCGGTAGAGATGACATGTGCAGATCCTCCAATAATGTTGAATTCTAAATAATATTTATAATGTGTGAAAGAAGTTATTCATGAACATAAAAGTGACTACAGACATTTGGCTTTAGACGAAAGGTATGATTTTAAATATAAGAATTTATATAAAAATACTGGCTAATATAATATACATGATATAGTAGCTGATTATTGTATTAAGCACGCAACATAACCCAGACATTTCTCCATAAAAGTTACTCAGTTCTATTTAACATACTAAATATTTTAAATGTATCGACATTGATTACCTTTTTATTTCTGCACCAGTGCTGCCGTTGAGTAGACTTATCGCTGTAAAGTTATTTTTGTATTAACGTAGCGTTATTGTATCAATGCAGATTTATAATATGTATTTATGCAGAATTAGTACTCTACAAGTGTAGAGTTATTTTTGTATTAGACTTATCGCGGTTATATGCACTGTTGTTTTCTTAGACTATCTTATAATCAACATTGAAATATCGTTTAATTGTAATGGTTATCTATGTCTGAAAATCAAATAAATTACTTCCGGTCTGAAACCTCTCTGCGTAAACGTATGATTTCATTTGTAATAGATTATTCATTTATTTTATGACCTTTTGTATCCAGTCGTAGTGAGTCCGTTTATGTGAACTGGATTTTATCATGAATAATTAATACAATACTCTCTATGTGGGGAAATTCTATAAGTGATAATATAATGTAAAAGGCATAAAAATATACATTCGTTGATAAATTCTTTGAATAGAATATTTTGAAAGATATCTGAATAACTTAAATAGGAAAAAATGCATTGAAGCTTCATTTATACAAATTTTTCATACCATACTATTTAATATGAAATATGCATGATCTAACGAATTTTATTTGTATTGAATCCTAAGTTAATTCATGTTACTTGTTGATATAAATACAACATTCTTCATACAAATTCATTGCTGTCTTATAATTTTGAGCTTACTAAATTTTGATTTTAAAATATTTTTTTCTGATGGTATCTACCAATCAAAGACTATTCATAATAACATGTTATATATTCTATATTTACAGTTTACCATAAGTTATAAAGAATCACCTTGATATATTTAGCTGTTTGCACTATATTTTAAGTAACAGAAAATGAGGCAATTTGTTGCTTGTTTTCCTATATAATTAGCAACATAAAACTTAACTGGAAATTGCCAACTTCAGGTACGCTATTACGAGAACAAGGTTTAACATATGCATTTATTTTAAACAAATAAAGCTATCTAAAATCATTGAATCAGAACACTAGTTTCATTTTCTAGTATTCAATATAAACACCTGTGTCATAGTGTCAAAAACTTTTGTGTATGGTATCGCATATCTACACATACACACACATACATATACACTCAAACGCACATACACACAAACACGCACGCAAGCATGCATACACACACAAATAAAAACCGAAAAAATCTTCACAAATTGTTACTCGGAGATTTACCTAACCGGTCGTCCGACATTTGCGATAAGACGAAATAAAATATTATGTGGATACATATAATATAATATAATATAATACAATGTAGGCATTGCCGTTCAACGAATAAGCAATTGCATTAGATTGGGTGAGACGTTTGGAAAGAATAACGGTGTGGGTTGGCTGCGATAGGTGGTTAACTTTAACGGTGGAATGCACAATAATTAATAATTAATTCGAAAAAAAGAAACAAATGTGGAAGAGTGCGTAAAAATGAACAAAATATGTCCAGAAACAGGAATTACAAATAATTATAAAGAATTATAGGATTGTTAAATTAGGTATTTAAAACTTGACGTTATAATAAAAGATAAAAATAGAACCCGTACACGAGGAAATAAATAAGAAAACAATTATACAAAGAGTATATAACACCTCAAATAAAAATGAAATGACAGCAATGATAGAGAAACAAGCGAAGTAAAAAGCGAAAGGCAGAAAAATAGAAGAACGAAGAAGAAATAAAGCAAGATGGGAGAGAAAGAAGAAAAGAAACTGGGAAAGTGGGGACAAGAAAAAGATTGTATAGGATATATACGGGTATGTGTAGAGAAAGAGGCTAGTTTAACGTTATGACACATAAGCTCTGTTGTAATGAATGTAATTTATCGAAGATTACCGAGTGTCGTTGGTGGTGTGTCCGAAAGTTGATACGAACAAAGAAACAAAACATAGAAAGAGTAAGATTATTAACAACAGAAAAAAACTTAGGAGAATAATGTGTGAACACACACCATAAATGTAAGAGAAAAATATGTATATCCATTAGTGGAACTAGAGAATAATTTAAATATATACAATTAAGAAAATGACAAAAAAGAAAGACAAGTTGTATACAGAGATAAACGAAAGTAATTTAGGATGAATTAAGAGTCATAATAATTAAACTTATTAAAATATAAATATTATAAATGAAATTGCTCATTAAGTTTCATGGCCTTTGAAATGTCTTAGTATATGTTTAAGGTTTAATATACTAATTTTATAAAAATATGTATTTTTATAAAAACCGAAATTCGCAGCTATGGCGTGCAAAACAAACTGAATATGAAATGCAAAGAATTAAAGAATATAAAATGGGAAATAAATGAATGAAAAATGCACGACCTGTAGGAAATACACAATATTGTAATAATGCTATAAAAAATTCATTCTAGGAATGAGCTTAAAATATATGTATATAAGATAGATGGTGAAGACTACAGACGGTAAGTTCTACTGAGTGGCAGCAAAAGAATCGTTTAAAACTATCAAAGAGCCCGATAGTTTGTAAAAGTCAACAACTTTTCTAAAAGAAACGTAACGCCGTGTGCGATATATGTTACAGTCCAGATAGATTACCCGTATGGAATCGATTGGCAGCACATAATGTACCTCATAAAACTTTGCAAAAACCTAGGAGCTGCATCTTTATCCTGGAAAAGGATAAAAATCTTCTCCATTCGGACATAACGGGCATGTTGTGTTCTTTAACACAAGCCACTTTTTGACGTGAAAATGTCCGTGGTCATACGATGTTATATTTGGCTTCATACACAATTGTCATTAAAAGTTACAATATATTTTCACTAGATATTAATTCAAGTTAAACTCACAAAACTACCAATATTAAATTTGTTGCTGATAAGCAGTATTTGCCTACTTTCAATGTTAGCTCCTTAATTCACCTGATTCATTAATTTGTGCCACATAATGATTCAATAATCTTTTTTTGTCTCCAACCCTCTGCTATTTATTGATATTTAGTGCATTTCTATATGACGTTTTCAATATATAATGTTTGTGTTTATTATTTTACTTATGAATTTCCTGTAACTGAATATGTTTGCAGTACAAATCGAAACACAATTGGAATAGAAAACATTTCAGCAGTATGCAGAGTACAAATCCTTTCAATGTGCAATTCAAATAACAACTCAGTTGTATACTATATTTACTTTTCCTATTACTGTTTTATTGGTGGTTGTAATCATAAAAAAATTTTTAAAGTTGTCAGCAACGAGAATAATAAAATGAAAAGGAAATGAGGATAGTTTCTAAAATGAAAATGAAACATTCATAAAAATGATGGTTCTCTAAACGATAAAGTAATGAAATTAACGAAATGTAATGTTTTCCTTCATCCCGATGTATTTTAATAACGTAATAAATTTTAGCATTCAAACGGGTACTTTAAAAAGTTCTTTTACCTATATAATCTCGTTTTGAATCTATTTTCTGTGGAACCTGTGTATAATTTCTACGTATTGGTATCCTCCTGCTGAACCTCAGCTCGATTTTCGATCCCTTTCATTAAACAATTTCCGTTGAAAGGACAGCTACCCGTATTTTTACAATTACAATTACATTTTGGATCAGGACGTTCCGTAACACCTATCGATTTGTAAGAAATATTTGCATTAAATAGGCTCATAAAAGAGGCAACGTTTTGGAACCAGAATAGCTAACCATTAGCGTTCTACTATTGTAAATTCTATGATATTTATGACAGGAAGCTGTCTAGAAACTAGATTTAAAACTTCTCTACCTATATCGGTTCTAATGGCAATGCCAAATGTTGGATTTTGCGACAAAACTTTCTAGTTCTACAGGTCTTACATTATTCAAACTTCCGTTATAGATATAGTGGATCTCCTTCGAGAACCGACTTTTTCTCAGAGCATCATTATAATACAGCGAGGTATCGCAAAGGTCAAGGTCTGTCTCATCCGATGATAATGATGAAATGCGCTTTCCGATATTGCCGACCTTATTTCTAAGAATAATGGATGGGTGAATAGACCATTTGTCAATTTTCACAGCCAGTTATGCACCACTTTTTGCAAGTGTTTGTCTGTAGCAAATTGACGACCAACTAAAGGATGTTTGAATGATCCTAAGAGGTAACAACCGGAAGCAGCGTTGATGTTCTATCAATTTGAACCCCAATTTTTCAGTAGTTTCAACGGAGTAGGTGCCCGTATGTAGCTGTGTATTGTCGTGCAGCAATAACACTTAGTTTGACAATCATTCTCAGCAATAACACTTACTTTGACAATCAATCCTTGGTGCGGATTATTGATTTCAGTTTGTTATTCTGCATATCACAGCAGCCTGCACTGGTGACTGTAGACCGTTTTTCCAGTTAATGTTTCAGTATAGGCACTTTGACTCCCTTCAAGACGATTAGCATCCCTTTTGTAGGGAAGCTTGAGTCCTGAAAGCCTTTTTCGTTCGCGAATCCCCGTGTTTCCAATCCATACTTTGCCTTTTGGATTCTGGGTCAAAGTGATAGACGTAGGTCGCATCACCTGTGACTATCCTCTCTGTCTGTCTGCCTCTCTCTCTCACTCTCTCTCTCTCTTAAAGCATCACATTTATCGCCGTAGTAGTGGAATAAACGTTGACAGATCTCTACACGATTGCGCTTATGAGCTTCGCTAAGCTCTCTAGGCACCTATTTCCCACAGACTCCGCGAAAGCAAAGTTTGTGTGGATGATTCCTTGTGTAGAAACATAAAAAAATCTAAAGAAAACAAGCCACTTCAACACTGGCCACTCCTTCATCGCTAGAGCAATCTGTCGAGCTTGTTGAACCTTCGTGTGAGTAGTGGAGGTAGTTGGGCCATCTTCGTGGTTTGTGTTTGTCCAGTTATTTATAACTTCTTCATACACTCATGCAACATTCTGTACGTTTGAGCTCTGTCCTATTATACTGAATGCCAGCGCTGAATTTCAGCCCCTGACAAACCTTCAGAACAGAAAAATTGAATCACTGATCTCTTTTGTTCCTTGGTGCAGCCATGTTTCCTCTGAAACACATGAAAGAAAACTTGAGCAAACAAGACCACACCTCAGTTATCTAACCACAAGTA
>NC_068988.1:70574121-70577979 GCF_001194135.2 Octopus bimaculoides | reverse complement strand
CTATGAAGTATATTTGCCATTTAAATGTGGCTGACCCCTAAGGGTGGATGTTACTGTTGCTTTTAGCCCCAGGAGAACATCTCCTCCAGCTGGCTTATCGACATCAAGATGGGAAGGATAACTTCCCTTGGCAAAAATAGACAGGACACAGATATGTGTCGATAAGCCAGCTGGAGGAGATGTTCTCCTGGGGCTAAAAGCAACAGTAACATCCACCCTTAGGGGTCAGCCACATTTAAATGGCAAATATACTTCACTTTATCGTGCAGTTACTGTTAACACCTCGTTCAGAGATTTAACATTGAAATCTTCTATGCTTTTCCATCTCGTATCATTCTCTCTATATGAATATATATGACTTGTTTCTATGTTTGTTTCAGAAATTAAACTGCAGCCGTGTTGGAGCACAGCCTTGAAGAATTTTAGTCGAATGAATGGATCTGGCATTTATCCAGGAGGTAAATACACCAATACCGGTTGTCAAGTGGTGGTGGAAAATAAATACAAGCATGAAGATGCACACATACACGAACTCACCACGCACACAAATACATATACATATATATGACGGGCTTTCGTGTTTCCGTCTACTAAATCTGCTCACAAGTTTTTGGTCGGCCCGATGCTACAGTAGAAGACACTTCCCCAAATGCCACGCTGTGGGACTGAACCCTGAATCATGTGGTTGGGAAACACGTTTTTTACTACACAGCCACGCTTGCGTTTATACATATATGCATGCACACAACCACGTACACATACATATAAATATATAAAGCAGAATAGAAGGTACTAGTGTCTCATATTGGCTACCGATTCCTCAGAGTGTACATTTTTTCAGATTAATCTTTTTCAATATCTAATAAATTAAATTTAGTTTCGAATTCAATAAATATTATGGATTTGGAAGTGAAAGTATTTTTCAAATAGCGTAAATAATTACATCAGTGAGTTATTTTTTCTGTGTCTGAGACGAACTGATAACCTTTGTTCTTCATTCTGCTAGACAGATTGCAGTGAAGCCAACTCATGAGAAAGTATATGTAAGTGGTGGAAAATATTTCATTAATATTAATCATCTCTCCCCAAGACTACAAATACAATATCAACTTTTGTTTGTGTTGATAGGTTTAGAATGTGATCTCACTTCGGAGCAATTTTCCAGTATATTGTAAAGAAAATATGAAAACACAGCAGTGTATGTATAATCGGGAATTTGAGAGATAAATCGGTGAAGAAACATATGACCATTGAAAAATATTTCGTTTCTGCTTGATTTTGATCTAATTTCCCTCATATCTTTGCTTGGTTTTGTTTTCTTCATTTTTTTTGTGCTTTTCCACTTTAATGGTGTGTTTTTCCTGTTATCATTTGTGGGGTGTACTCTAGGGATAATGGTCGATATTTTAATAAAGAACTAATAGTGTTATTCTTTCTCACAAACAGCGATTTTTATAGGATGCTACCGTTAATATAATCTTTAAATTATCTCGAAGTAGAATATGGTGTTATCATTATATCAAATTCCGTTACTGATAGCATGTAGTTTCGGATAACGCTAGCAATAATATTTAATAATAATATAAATGGAACATTTAAATTTTACGAGTGAAAATTGAAAATATCGAAATTTCTCTTTACTGGACATGATATAACTTATATTTCAGAATAATTGCTTTCCTTTATTTTTTAGAATCGTTTTACAGAACCAATGGTTATTTTATTCTTTTTTTTTTACAAGCTATGAAGCACACAAACTATAACTGGTTATTTTCATCGAATTACCTCAAGCTCCAACAAATGTTATCTCATGTATCTAACATTTTTAAATATAAGAAGCAATAAGAGACTAAATAAAAAACAAACAAACATGTTAATCAATTTAATTGAAATTTTGGATGCATTAATTGATATTATTCACTTGTAATATTTCAACAAAAATAATCTATTTTAGAAGTGAATTCACAGTAAAGAAATCTCGTGGGTATTTCATAGAGAGTGTTATAAAGAAAATAACGACAACCTACTCAACCTATTCAATATTTATTCATACCCAAATGTGATATTCACGCCACACTATGGATGTTACACAGTCATAAATTAACATTGTGTGTGTATATTGTAGAAGCATCTCACCCATTTTCACGTGTCACGTCATTGTTACCTGAGAGTATCAGTTCCAATATCACCTGGTTGAGGTATGGGACTGATTTTAAGTGGAACACGAATTTGAAATACATTTCCATTGAAATGTTCTGGAATAATCTATTATACATTGATCTGGTAACAGAGATGCACAGATTTTAATTGCTTTTGTTATTTGATACTTAAGACGTGTGATAGAAACGGATGTACTTTGAATAAGAATTGAGACCAACATGAAATAATTCAATGCCAGTTCGTTGCACTTCAATTAAAATATAGTTAATTGGTAGCACATATCTTGGTATCAGCTGAATTATATTCCATTGTCAAGGATTTTTAATTTCAAACAACTTAAACTCAATACCTTGTTTACACCCTAGCCAACTTTGATCTGCAACAACTGTAATGGAAATGGTTCGTTCCACTATTAACCAAGATACTTACCTATAATTGCAGAAGCAGTACTCCTTTTTCAAAAGCTTCCTTATGTTTCTGCTGTGTCGATGCCCCCAGACGATGACGTAGTCATGCCCAATACGTAGATATAGTCTAGACGTCGAGGTAGATGAGTAGATGTAATTCGTTAAATGTATCCCACGTCTTGTATTATATTGTCTATCATTGTAATTTCCCCCTCTGTGTTGTGGCCGTAGTGCCAAAATAAAGAGAGAATGAGCAGAGGTCGTTCGAGTTGTTGATAACGGAGTGTTTTTGTCGTGAGTCGGAGCGTTAAATATTTGTTTGTTGATTATTACTGTTCGAAATGTTGATGTTCTTGTGAACTGTTGTTTTAATTTTTCTCTTCCCATTGGGGGCAAAGTGGAGAGGGCGCTGGTGGGTGGCTACAGTTGTGCGGCCGCAACTCGAAGGGGAATGGAGGAGGAAGCGTTTTAAATAATTGAAATTAAGGTGGAACCAGGGAAAGTGAAGAAGTGTGAGGGGTTGCTGGAGACGGTTGGAGATACGTTGAAGTTGGCTCCGCCTGCGGAACTGACAAACAATGTAACCGGGGGAACAGTTGTATTCAGGACAATGAAGGTTGCAACGAGAAAGATGGAGAATGCGACGATGGAGGAGGTTGAAGAGTGCTTGAAAAGCATAAAAAAACTCTAACAACATTTATAACAAGTGAAATGAAGTATGTCACCGTGGAGGTGCGCTTTGCGACAGAGGAAGAAGCAATTAAACACTCCACGGAGGCAATATGATGGGAGGATTGAGTGCTTTTGCCTTCATACTGTGGCTAGAGTGCGAGTAGGCGAGGTGCCTCTAGAACTGGGAGAAGCATGGCTGATGACAGCCATAATTTTCAACACTAGGGATGGGGCCAAGATGTCGAGGGTCACAAGGACAAAGAATTAATTGCTGGGGATGCGGGATTGAGCTCACTATCCGGCAACAATAGAGGACTTAAATCGAATTGTTGAGGAAATAATGCTGCCCGACGACTTGAGATTGAGAGTGATAGTGGAGGGCAGGCCGCCTATATGTTTTGTATGTGGGGAGAGGGGCCACATGAAGGCGAGGTGCCCACAGAGAGAGCAGACGGAAAAGCGGGAGAGTGCGAACCAGTTGGAACAGGTGGAGATGGAGGAGGAAACAGTGGAGGAGGGATTCACGGTGGTGGAAGGAGGAGGAAGGAGCTGTAGAGGAGCGACCCCGCTGCCAGAGAACCAGAAAAAAAGAAAGAAGAGGTGGAAATGAAAGCTGTGA
>NC_068988.1:70569603-70573857 GCF_001194135.2 Octopus bimaculoides | reverse complement strand
CCGATCAACGGAACAGCCTGCTCGTGAAATTAACGTGCAAGTGGCTGAGCACTCCACAGACACGTATACCCTTAACGTAGTTCTCGGAGATATTCAGCGTGACACAGTGTGACAAGGCTGACCCTTTGAATTACAGGTACAACAGAACCAGGAAGTAAGAGTGAGAGAAAGTTGTGGTGGAACAGTACAGCAGGGTTCACCACCATCCCCTGGTGGAGCCTCGTGGAGATTTAGGTGCTTTCGTTAAATAAACACTCACAACGCCCGGTCTGGGAATCGAAACCGCGATCCTATGACCGCGAGTCCGCTGCCCTAACCACTGCAAAGTTGATGATCTATGGTGTACAACTGTCCACATGCGTTATTTGGAGCAAGATATAGGAAGATGTTTTCCCCAAGACAAAATTCTGCAACACATACCATTTCCACGTCCAAGTTTCTGGGAACGTGTCATAAACATGTGTACACAATATTAAATTTGTAATCGCACAATGTTGCAATTTGACAAGAAGCTACCGATTCTAAGAACAGAGGCTAAGATGGAGTTCAAAGGTAGATAGTTTTATCAAATTTGCGTGTTAGTCGTAGAAATACTTGCAGATATGGAGCGCTACAACAGAGGTTATAGGGATGAGTGATAAATTAAAAGGAGTTCTACAGTGAATATGGTGATTTTGTATTGAGATATGTACAGTGGATATGGTGATGACCCAGAGGGAAGAATGAGATTCGAGGAGATAGGGAGGTGTATTTTATTCGTATTGTATCGAAAATAATACAAGTGTTTGCAATAAATTGAGCAGAAATGGGAAGTGGATATTTCATACTCCAATTGTAGTATCAGTGAAGAAAAATATCAGCTATAACAACAAAAAAAAAAAATAAACAAAACAATGACAGCATTAATATCTGTAATAGAACAACAATACCTTTGAAAATATATGAAATGACGCTGAATTTTCCAACACACACACACACACGTACACAGACACACACACACACACACACACACACACACACACACACACGTACATAGACACATGCACGCACAAAGACTCATACATGTATAAAAGCGCACAAATATAATGTATATATACATATGTATATATGCGTGTGTTTGCATACATACATACATACACACATACATACATACATACATACATACATGCATACATACATACACACACACACATATATAATACATACATACATACATACATACATAAAAGGTCTCACAAAAATATTATATATGACTTAACACTTGATAACTCACATGATATTCATTTCTTTTTAGATTTAATCCGTCAGAAGTAAAGAAGAGCGCACATACTAAGCTTTAAACAAACGAAATTTATATCAAACTGCAACGGGAAGATTGAAAACGCAGTCAAAGTGAAAAGACAATTCGGGAGGGAGTTTGAAAGTGATCTAACGACGCGGTTTACAGTCACTGGAAATAAGAAATATAATTGCAGTTTTATACCTTACAAGAGAATATAATTCATCGTTTTATCTTTTAGTTTCCATTTCATATAAATTTATATCATCCAATATATTTTAGATACGTAAAGTTAATTTTATTTCTATTCCTTTGGGGGTTTTTTTCTTATAAACTTGATTAGTTGTTTTGTACTAATTAATACTTTTCTGTGGAACATGCACATTTTTTCATTTATGTTTTATTATAGGAAACAAACATTTCTTTTTCTACTTTTTTATTTCATCACTTATCTCATTTCAAAATTCTCGTTTCATATTTTTTATATTTATGTATTATTGCTTTCTAACTTACGTATTCTTCTCTTTGACTTTTTTTTACTTTTCTTTTGGTTTTGAATATGTCTCTTTTTATCTTCTCATTCCTCAACTCTCGTCTTCCTTCCTTTCGTTATTTTCTCTGATATTTCTTCACTAATCTTCTCAATTCATATATGTCTCGTATTTTAACCGGTAATATTCATCACCTTATAAAATGTATTCGCCATTCTTGTCACGTCTTATCAAAATTGGCTTCGTTTTATTTTGTTTTTAAGTAAAAGGAAACTTGCATGCATACGAACAAATATAAGTAAAAAGAATATGAGATATACCTGACAGTGTCATCTGGAAAAACAAGATATGGATATACAACCCAGCTGCCTGCATGCATGTCAATAATGATATAAAGAGAAAAATGATATCTATTGGCTACTCATGTCAAGATTCTAATTTCAGTATGCAAAGCATAAATTTAGTTTTATTCCAAATATTTTTGGAGCAACAGACTGGAAACAGGCATGATTGAATTTAGATTGTTGGAGAAATAGTCATAAAATATCGAACATTTTGCTGAGCACAAAATCAAGGATGTTAGGTTTTTTATGGAATAAAGAACAGCATAAGTTATGGAAAGAATTTAGTAAAATGTGAACACTCCTATCTTACTTAACTATTTTCTTATTCCTCCTCATCACTCGTTTTTGTTTTTCCTTTATATTTGACCATGTTATAATTTCGTCAAAATATAATGTAGCATCAAATAGAAACAAACCAATATATTTTTAGTTTTCCACTCTACAGACGTTTTCATATGAGATGCAGATATTAAGAAGAATTAGGCAGAATTTCAAATACTATTGCATAGACGCTTAACAAATTTACATGGGTAACTATGTAAAAATTATAATGAATTTGAGAAGGTTGGGAATAAAACCTAATGGCCGACGCCCTTTAATCGACACCCAACACTCTTATAATAAAAGACACGTCCTGTGAAAGTAGACTGTTTTTATGTATATATGTGCTTTGAGCGTTTCTCTCATTCCGTTCAGAATATAAGGTGTCAAAACAATTGATTTTCTATTTGCAGATTATATATATATTATCTAATTTAAGGATTCAGCACAAGATATTCAATATACAATTGTTATCTGGCGTCTGCTGTTTTGGCGTCAAAGATAATGCTTTTAATGAAAAAACCTATTTATTGACATAAGACTTTCATAATTGCAATTCATAAATACTTGCTCTACTTTATAATATAATATTTAGGGGAACATTATTCATACCAAGCAATCACGAAGCGAATTATAAATGTATGACACGTAAGATGATCTGTAGTTAGAAAATTAGAAAAAGAAATTTCTTGAGTAAAGTATAAGAAACTAGATACTCCAGTATAATAACAGACTTTGTTATTTTTTATGCTTTTTAGCACTGATAGAATATACCTGTAACGGATGGTGATCAAACTTTGATCCTCTCATCAATGTGCTAGATAGTGAATGAAAATAAATTGTCTTTGTTGCAGTTTCTAGGAGACCAAATGACAGCATAGACTTCGGGTTCTCATTGGCTTCACTATTCCACAGTACTTAATACTGGAGCAATATTTTCGCTTTATCTATCTATATTAATTTCCCCTTGTTACACGCATAAAAAAGTTTATATTTGATATTTGTTTTCCTTTATATACTAACACTTAAATCAAATAAGTATCCTAATTTCATTATATTTCATACTATACCATTTTCACCCAGTTATATATATCCACTGCCATATACGTAAATAATTAAACGATTAATTACCAGTGACATTAAGTCGCAGTAATCGCTTCCGTGTTGAACACATTTATTCTATGGGATATAAATTCAGTCATCTCTTTGAAGGATAGATTATTGATATTTTAGTCTTTATATGCATATGCTTCAATAAGTTAAGAAGACATCTTTTCAGCATATTGGCGGTACGATGTTATATGCCTGTATTTATGGAAGGTACATATAAACAGAAAATGACAATTCTATATATAATTATCATTCTTTTGTTTTGGAACTGGGTAAATAATCTCGGAGTACATAAAGCTTTCTACAACAAGAACACGGTCTGAAATGCTTGCGTAGGCGACTAGTTTATTATATGAATTCCAGTGCTCATCTTTATCGATACCAAACAGTTGGAAGGCAAGGTTAACTTTTGCGGTATTTGAACTCAGACCATAAAGCCAGAAAAAAATGTTAGCATTTTGTCGGGTGTATTAGTGATTCTGCCATTTCACCACATATAAATGAAAGTATGTAAGCATTGGTTTGAAGAATACCCTATTCTGTTGAAAACGTCACATGTTGCCCATCCCAGGAGATCCAATTCCGAAAATAGTTATTCCACGCTCTCTTACAGCTTTATAGATTCTTGTGTATATATATATACACACACACACACAAACACAACATGGCAGACACGAATGGACGTATTTCGTTTCCGCATGCATATAGA
>NC_068988.1:70560787-70566903 GCF_001194135.2 Octopus bimaculoides | reverse complement strand
CACAGCTATCCTCAACCGCATAAATAAATAGAATTTAAAAAAAAAATATTTATTTCTTTTTAATCAGTTGGACACATTAATATAATTTTACTCAAATTCTTTAGTAGAGCAAGAAGAGGGAGAAAGTCCGGGTTGCTACTAATATGACTCAGATATTCTGAGTTACATTAGTAGCAACACGGACTTTCTCCCTCTTCTTGCTCTATTAGAGAATTTTAGTAAAATTATATTAATGTGTCCGACTGATTAAAAAAAAAAAACGTTCTAATTATTTATGCAGCTGAGGATAGCGCTGTATTTAGATTGATGTAATGATTGCATTGTTCAATTAAATGGAGCCCCTTGAAACGGTCTTCTGCGTCACGTCTTGATATCCTGTTGCTTAATTTGATTATATATATATATATTTGTATGTATATATTCACACACACTGTTTAACTCAGTACACAAGCAACACAACATCACGCACACTCCCACTCCAACAAGCGCTTGATACTTTAATATCTGTCTGTATTCGGACTGTCTCTGCATAGGGGCCACCCGGACCCCTGCCTTCGCCGTGAACAGGAATTAATCTTCCTTCTTTTTTCCTTCGCGCTGAATGGGCTCAACTCACCACCTTTGTTCATCTGATACCAACCACATACGGATTCCTATACACACCACATTCAGTCGCTCTCCTCTACCTACACGCTTGCATACCGGCTACTTCGGTAACCTCACCCCACATATACCACTATGCAAACACCCATATACAGTGTTCAATTCATTGCTCAGTTCGCAGACAACCACAAACACCTTCCCATTCCAGACATTAGCAACAAACACTTCTCAGCATCCATACTGCACACCATTATCCACACAACTACACACAATCTTTAATAGCGTCACCACACATATCACTGTATGAACAACCACACACACTGTTTGACTCAAAACACACATCACACAGCATCATGCACACTCCCACACCCATACAAGCACGTAATACTTGAACACAGACTTGAACACTGCTCTCTCACTCAATAATAATAATAATAATAATAATAATAATAATAATAATAATAATAATAATAATAATAATAATAATAATAGTAACAACGGTAAAAGTAATGGCGAACCTAAGCTTGTGTGTGCATGTGAGAATGGTCTGCACGAGTGTGTATATGCGAATAGGGGCGAGTCTAACGTGTTTATGTTTGTGTGTATGTTGTGTGTAGCAGTTGATGTGTGCTTTTTCAGGTGGTGTCTGCACATGTGTATGTAAGTGAATGTGTGTGTGTGTGTGTATGTGTGTGTGTGTGTATGTGTGTGTGTATGTGTGTGTGTGTGTGTGTGTGTGTGTGTGTGTGTGTGTGTGTGTGTGTGTGTACCTGTCACCAAATAGTGTGCATATGTATAGTGTATGTTTGTGGGCGAAAGTTATTTTTGTCTGTGCATGGTCAGCAGGTTATGGGTCGATAATATTTTTGGTTCATTTTTTCTTAATTTTTTGTAAGTCGGAATGTTAAACCATTAACTAGCCAAGAGGGGATCATACTAGGATGTTGAAAAACATCGTTGTAACGTTTTGTTAGTATTTCATGGCTCTCTGGGAAGGCATTCAACAAGAAGTTAGAAATTTTATCCTTTTCTGGTGACTTCCATTTGCTTGACCTCCTGAGAACAGATTTTATATCTTCTACCTTGAAACCCTCCCAATTTTGCTCCTCTAAGGAGTCTATGTCTGTAGATATTCTATCAATTCAAGGGGCATTTTCATTGTGTTTTTTTTCTTCTGTCCAAGATTTAATCCAAAATTCCTGCACTTCTTTTGATGGGACAGGCTTTACTGTAACTGGTATCTTCCCTATCTTCCTGTAAAAAATTTTGGAGCTATTTTTGAATATGTTGTTGTCCTTGAAGAATCTTACGCGATTTTCATACCTTGCTATGCGGGCGGTTTTACCTCATACCTTTTGCTTGATGGTTTCTATGGTGGTATCAATATTAAATATGGTTTTCATATATTTTTTCTTTAATTTTCAGGTTTTTCAAACATTCTATGTTAAAGCCAACTAGATTAATTTGGTGTTGAATACGCTCTCGCCAAGAAGTCTTTTTGTAGGAATGTTGTCGTTTTCTAATCTTTTCACTACATACAATCGTTGAGATTTTCGCGGATGCGTTGTACAGGTGGTTGAGATCTGTAATTTCAACATCATCAGCTGAAATTATATCGTTAAATGCAAGGTGGATTTTACCAATTATTTTCAGGTTTTGGTTAGAATTGCGAATTTTTGGGAGAGTATCGCGTTCATTCATGCTGGTTTCTTTAATTTTCAGCCATTCAATCATGATTTGAATTTTTGATCGTGTAGTTCTGTTGGGTCAATTTCTGTGTGACTTTTTCCATCTATTTGATTTTCATCGGCCTTAGTGTTTATGGTTGGTTCAGAGAGTATTTCACTTCGCTTATTAGTTATACGAACTCTTTCAATCATTACCTCATTTTCTTCAGCTCTGGCCTGGTCTATAATTATTTCCTCTGCAGTATCTTCTTTAGCTGCAACTTCTTTCTTTTTATCTCTTACTGCTTGTATAATTTGGTCAATCTCTACATCAGAAAGTTATATTTTTTCATGTTTCTTCTGACGTTGCAAAGTTTGTTACTGTCTATGTAGGGTCTTACTTCAACGTGTTTTTGTCTCCAGTTTAAGTAGGTTTGTACAGTATTAGATTTATTTATGGGGAAATATATGGCATGGTAGAAGGCCGTAAGAACTTCTTTATTATCTTCCCTAGACCGTTTTTTATTCTTTTCCTTTGGTTGTTTGATGACGAGCATGGATGGCCATCTGTTGAAATATCCCGATTGTGGGGTACTACCAGCTCCTGTGTGTCGGGAAGAGTTGAACCAGTAACTGATTTCTCGTATCGAATCTGGTTCCTCATTCGAGTACGGCGCCTTTTGTAATCCGGTCGATGACCATTTCAGTTTGTATTTTGCTTTGTCAACAGTGAGGCATGACGAGCTTCGACGTTGACATTAGGGGACAGATCTATCTGTTTAGTGTTAATTTTTTGAGACAACACCGTCTCTGAGTTCTCTGAATGTAAACACTGCTCGTAACGTAGCTTCTTCAGGTCTATATCGAGTACATGGCCCTTTGTGATCCAGTCGACGACTAATCTGGTTTGTAATTTACTTTGTTATCATTAAGGCATTACGAGCTTTGACGTTGACATTAGGGGTGGATTTGTCTGTTTAGGGTCAATTTTTTGAGACAACACCGTCACCGAGTTCTCTGCATGTAAACATTGCTCGTACTGTAGCTTCTTAAGACTAACACATCTGTATTCGTCTGTATTTTTTGGTTGGTAGTTATATCTCCCAGCATAGTTTTTGTGGTGTTTTTAATCATATGAATAGTTCACTCTGCCTGTATTAGTTCAAAATAAATACATAAAAAGTTTTGTTTTTAATTTTTGCTTCGTTTGTGACACGTGTTTTCATATGCGAGAATGTGTGTCCTGTAAATTTCGCGTAGTTGTGTAAACATTGAGATGTATGTGTAGTCCTATGGGTATCAAAATGTATATTTGATTGTGTAGACCGTTTTATTCCATTTCTATTTTATAATTTGTAAACTGTCCGTTGCTGGCTTCGTGCATTTTTCGCAAGAGACATCGTATATAGGAGAAACTGTGCTTTGTATGGTAGTAAAATTTCGTTTTTTAAAATTATTTTCGTTAAGAGACCGCTTCCTTCAAGTCTTCCACGGGTTCCTTTATCTAATTCCCTCTTCTTCTTCTTCTTCTTCTTCTTCTTCTTCTTCTTCTTCTTCTTCTTCTTCTTCTTCTTCTTCTTCTTCTTCTTATTATTATTATTATTATTATTATTATTATTATTATTATTATTATTATTATTATTATTATTATTATTATCTCCCTTTCATTCAACTTCTTTTTTTCCAGTCATCTCGCCACGTTGGACCATTGAACGCTGCACATTTTCTCTCTCTCCGTTTTTTTTTTTCATTCTCTCTCTATTTTGTTTCTCTCTTAATCCTTTCGATCGTAGGCTCGAAACGTAAAAGACTTTTCCATTTTACCCGAACTTTAAACTAATACACCTTCTAGTTGTTCCTACTCCTGTGTTCTTTTTTGTGTAAATTTGTACTTTATATTTTTCTAACGCGACTCTCTCTATCTCTATATCTATCTCCCCCTCTCGTTCTTCCCTCTACTGTTCTTCGCCTCTACCTGTCACTACTATCTCTCTCTCTCTCTTTATCTCTTGTTACTCGACCTTCACCTCTCACCGTTACTACTACTACCTCTCTCTCTCCCTACCTCTTGTTGTTCACTTTAATTCTACTTCCTCCCCTTCCTTTCCCTCTGCTATTCTTTCTCTTTATACAGCCTTGGTCACGTGTGTCCGGCTACTATTTCTTTTCGTTCTTGGACTCCCCAAGCTCGCACGGACTTCTTTGCCCCTCCGGTTCGTGCTTCACAGCGATCAATACATACACACTTCACGTCTGGCTGTACAGCCTTTTTGCTTGTTTGTTTATTAACCGTTTCGTTTTCCGGTCTTGTTTTCCGTCCGCCACTACCCTCCACAAAAATAATTTAATTTGTGTTCGTGGGAAGAACCATTTCAACGATGCGTACTGCCTTAATTCTTCGAAACGCCGGTGTTTTAATGGTGGCGGCTGATGAAGGAGATGTTTCTATGTGGCTTGCTTGTTTGTTGTACCTTGTTTATCATTTTGTCCATGTTCTTTTGCCACGTCATGTACCCAGTTATGTATCTATGTGTACATGTAGATGAAGGTATGTACATACATGTACATATATATCCATATACTTATATATTGTTTATATATATATATATATACATATATATATATTTATATATATATAAAGAGAGAGGGAGACGGAGAGGGAGAGAAGAGGGAGAGAGGGAGAGAGTATGTGTGTGTGTGTGAGAATATAATATAAATCTTCTCCAATCGGAATTCTCATTTTCAAACAGGTAAATGCATCGAGATGTTATTATTCAGTGAAACCTTTCTAGTTGCGTAGAAAAAGACAGTATGAACTGTTTTATTCATTCATTCTTTCAATTATTTCACAGAGAAGATATGAAAATGGATCGTATACTTCTCTGAGAGACATAAATCATGAGGCAACGTCTTCAGTTCCGCATTAAACTCTTATATCCTACGTGATATAGATCCAGTCAGCACGTCGGAGGATAGGCGAAAGTGCAGAGATACATTACAAAATGAGAAACGCAGAAAAACAGTGTCATTTTATGCATCTATATACTTGTTTCAATAAGTTACGAATGCATCTCTTCAACATATTGGCAAAAGACATGATACTTCAGATGCAAAACGTGAGTATACGCCTTATCCAAGCAATTGGAATATAAGCAGAAATAATAAAAATGATAGGGCAAGTAAAAAGTTATGCTATACAGAGTGGGAGAGAAAAAGAAAGAGAGAAGAAGAAAGGGAAAAAGAGTGAGAGAATAGAGAGAGAAGGAGAGAGAGAAAGGGAGAGAGGGAGAAACAGAGAAGAACAGAGCGAGAAGGAGGGAGGGAAAGCGAGAGACAGAAGAAGAGAGATAGATACAGAGAAAGGGAGAGGGATGGAATGATTGTTAGATAACGTTAATGGAATATATATATACATGTGTATGTACATATGAGGAAGGAAAGGAAAGACTTCAAAGATTTCAAATGTAATAATAATAACGATAAGGAGATAATAGGAACAGCTTCGAAGATGAACTGAAAACAATACATTCAAAAAATATAAAGTTTGGAACATGCCAAAGCTTGGCTTTCAGACTATTTAGCATATAGTCATATTCGGCGATATAGATTGCAATAGGCATTGTTCGGTATGCGATGTTGAAAAGTCAGAACATTGACGAAACATCGATGTCTGGCGCCCCGAGGATGGACTTGATGTCAGTGTGTCGCTTGCCTATGTGTTACTTTCAGGTATTTTAAGACCAGGCGCATTGAGATTATATTCCCCAAAGCCTAAAATTTGTAGCCGACCCACGAACTAACAACACACGCACACACACATTATGTATGAGTGTTCGATTTTGTTTA
>NC_068988.1:70559801-70560580 GCF_001194135.2 Octopus bimaculoides | reverse complement strand
TATATATATAGTATTGATAATAATCAGGAGAACGGAAAATTTCCACACCCATAATTTCATTAAACAATTATTTACGCATCTTTTGGTGGACCTACGAGCGTTTCATCTGAATCGACTGCACACTTTTAGATTTGCATCATGGTGTTAATGTTGGCAAAGTATCATTAGGCTCATTGTTTACTGCCATTGGGTGTTAAGCTGAATGAATAAATTGTCTTTAGGAGGTGTTATTGTAAATATCTTTATTTTCATTGACGCATGGTTAACACAGCTACGTTTGGTAGTTGGAGGTGTCATCTTAAAAGTTTATAAAGCTTACCATTCTAAACATTTCAAGAAGAATTTTTAATTCTAGTAGTATCCAATTAACTACTACTACTACTACTACTACTACTACTACTACTACTACTACTACTACTACTACTACTACTACTACTACTACTATTATTATTATTTTGTTTTCACGATTGCTATACAAATAATTTATAACATTCTTGCTTACTTATGTAAGCGTTTATTTGATTTTATTAAAAGTGTATTTATTTTTATAAAGACAACTTAACCACGTTCCTACCTAGAGTTTATCAGATTATCATATGTATGTAAGTATGTATGTATGTATGTATGTATGTATGTATGTATGTATGTATGTATGTATGTACATGTGTATTGTAGGGTGCGGAAATCAACAAATCTATCTATCTATCTATCTATCTATCTATCTATCTATCTATCTATCTATCTATCTATCTATCTATCTATCTATCTATCTATCTATC
>NC_068988.1:70557844-70559121 GCF_001194135.2 Octopus bimaculoides | reverse complement strand
TATATATATATATACATATATATATATATTTAATATAGATCTGTTTTCTGTCCCAAGTTCGATGTTTATTTGCAACGAATTCATTTTCGTTTCAGTATCCTATTCACGCTATCATTTATCGTTCTCAACATCATGCTACATAATATATACACTAGCGTAGAAGTAGCAGCGAATGTACGAACAACATTCACAGGCATATTTATATCTAGGAAATGTGTGTTGATATACTTACCCAAATGTTTGTTTATATATTCGCGCGCGCGCTTTTATATATAAAACTGAGAACGTGTCTGTCAGTCTGTCTGTCCGTCTGTGTGTGTGTTTGTATATGTGCAGCACAAAAACTCGAGAACTACCCAGCGGATTTCATTCAAATTTTACACATGCCTTACTTAGGATCTATGCAGTGTCATGGGCCAAAAGAAAAAAAGATGTTTCAACTTCTTGCCTAATGCCAGCCCGGCACTATTTCTTATCTCTTACACTGTCTCCGTATGACGTGACAAAAGCGAAAAAATAACATCTTTAGAAATAATACATTTCTAAATTTCCAAGAGAGATTTATGCAGTAGTGATACGATGAAGTAGTTGTATGCTGTCAACTTAATGTGACAGTCCTCTGAAGGGAATAATACTACTGTTGGTTAGACCTATGAAGCTGCACTGCTTCCTGTCGGCCTTGACACATTTCCTGTTTCCTTATGTTTACAAGGGGTGCTTGTCTTCCCCTTGTAAACATAAGGTCACAGGAAATATGTCAAGCCCGACAAGAAGCGGTGCAGCTTCCTAGGTCTAACCACCAACAGTAGTATTATTCCCTTCAGGGTACTGTCACATTAAGTTGAAAGCATACAACTACTTCAATAACGTCTTTATTAAAACTTTCACTTTAATATGGTTTCAATTACGATTACTTTCATTATGTATCTATATATATGAGTATCATTTCTATTACTTTAAAAATGTATTTATCTACATGTTTGTATATATAGGTAAGCATGGATATATATATATATAAATATAAGTAATATATATATATGCATAAACACACACGCACACACACATATATATATATACACACACATATGCATATATGGGTACAGAACGTCACCAACGGTAAACAACATGAGATACGAAGATAAATAAGTTCAATTCGCAAACAACGAGAGAAACAAATAGAAAGCAGAACAATTACCACAAAGAGGGAGCCTTCATCAGTTGTCTGCTGTCTGTCTACTCCTCATTTCGTGCATATATATGTATATATATATATATAT
>NC_068988.1:70556626-70557410 GCF_001194135.2 Octopus bimaculoides | reverse complement strand
ATATACATATTTGTTTTGCAAGATCTTTGATGTGAAATCGTGTGGCTAAACTGGCAATATGACCATCCCCAAGTACAACAACATATATATATATATATATATATACATATATATATATATATACATATATATATATATACATATATATATGTATACATATTCATATATGCATATATATATGTGTATATGTATATCTGTATATATAAATATAGACTCGGGCGTGCCTGAGTGCTAAGAAGCTTGCTTATCAATCACATGATTCCGGTTTCAGTCCCTGAGTAAGTGTCTTCTACAATTGCCTTGGGCCTACTAAAGCCATGTCAGCGGATTTGGTTGACAGAATCTGGAAGTGGACTGTCGTATATATGAGTATATATGCATGTGGGTGTGTGTGTGTATATGTGTGCGTGTGTGTATGTGTGTTTTGTGTGTGTGTGTGTTGTGTGTGTGTGTGTGTGTGTTTTTAACCCGTTCCATTGCTTGGCAACCGAATGTTGCTGTGTGTGTACGTTCCCATAACGTAGCGGTTCGGCAAATACAATGATAGAATAAGTACTAGTCTTACAAACAATAAATGGTGCGGTCGATTACTTCGACCGAAGGCGTTGCTAAAGCATGCCCGCTGTCGCATGTCTGGAACAAGTAAAGCAATAAAAAAATACACTTTAATCCCGAGCAAGGTCGGGTATTTCTGCTAGTACATGTATTTGTGTATGTACACACACACACACACACACACACACACACACACACACACACACACACACACACACACACACACACA
>NC_068988.1:70552366-70556601 GCF_001194135.2 Octopus bimaculoides | reverse complement strand
TATGTATATATATATATATGTATATATTCATGTTTATACACACATACACGTACATGCACGGATTCATGCATATATACACACCTACATTACACACACACATGCACACACATACAAACGCAAACACACACACATATGTCTCCATAGCAGCTAATCTAAATCTTCTCGAAGCTTATTTTGGAGTTTCACACTCGTAAATATATCGAGATTAATCAGTGAGCCTTTTGTAGTTGCGAAAATCAATATAATTGTTTCCTACTTTTACTCATTCATTTGCTTCACGGGGGCATATGAGAGTAGGATGATATCCTTCCTTGAGAAATATAAATCCCCTGACAACGCCTGCTCCAATTTACGTTGTAGGATGTGTTTATTATGGGAACAGTGATATACATAATACAAACACACACACCAGAGAGAGCACATAAATGTGTTACAAGCTGGAGAAAATAGTACTCGAATACGAGAGGTAGAGTAATATGCTTTATTAATAAAGCTGCAAAGACATCACACAAAAAAAATGCTGTTACTCAGAGTTTCACGTTCCCGTTCTTCGGATAGTTTTGTTTGAAAATGTAACAAAATAAGGTTATATGCATAAATATACAATTACGTTGATAGATACCTATTTTAAAATGGTTTTGTTTCATTGGTCCTTTCAACTAATGGTCTTTTTACTAACCAGTTATATGAAATTACAATTACGATTTTAAATAATATTTATAAAAATAGAAGAAAAACCTTAAATATCGAGTAATGAATATAAGTAGCGATCCTGATACACACCACGAAGAAATGATCAAGCTAAGTAACAATCTATAAAGCAACAACTACCCGAAAAAAACATACTATCCAATCCAATTAAGAAGCAAAGAGAAGATGAAACCCATAAACCGACCACAGTTTGTCCATCTTAATTGGAAGGCCTCTTGGAAAAGATACAAAAGATATGCGGTTTATATGACATCAGGGCGGTATTCAAAAGTCATACAACACTTCGCAAATATCTTCTTCGAGTAAAACCACCAATAGAAAGAATATGACCAAAGACTGAGTGTACTCGATCCTATGCAGTTGTAGTAGGTTATACAAAGGCGAAACATGCCGCGCACTGAAAATAAGGGTAGAGGAACATCGTAAATCTGTGACACGATGAGATGTTGAAAAATCGGGTATGGAAAAGCGGAGACCACCTTCCCCTGTGGAATGAAGTTGAAATAATAGACAGAGAACGCCACTGGAAAATACGAAAACTAAAAGAGGCAGCACATATGCTAGGACATAATAACCTCCTAAGCAGACCTAGTACAGATATGAGTAGAATATGGAAACCGGTATTAAAGAAGGATACAAAAATATTAGTTTTATAAGCACTAAAATTCACTCTATAATTGCCCACGGGCATATAGAGTAATGGGTAAGAGCGCAGGCTACTAACCCCAAGATTGCGAGTTTAATGAATAATAATAATAGTAATAATAATAGTAATAACATCAGCCAAAACAATACCTTAGGAATTAGAACCAAGGGTTGTGTTCTAAATTCTTCCCGATGAAGGCTGGAGGGTAAATCAGCCGAAACGTTGTGGTAACAACAAACAAGATGAGGACACATTTCCGTCCTATGTAAATAATGTATAGAATTCCTCATCTCAAAAATATAGAAAAGAACAACCTTAAATCAAAATTTAGCCTTAGCAAAAGGAAATTTACCTGTATAAACAGGGTAAATTAATTAATGGCAAAAAGAAATTTAAATAACTCAAAAGATATGTCCGTTTAAAAGAGCTAACATCATAAAAATATACATTTAGTGATACATACACGTACCAAAATCCTATGTACATATATACACTCAACATACAAACGTTGGTACGTGCCTACATATACAAACGAATACGGGCAAAACATAAATATGTACAAATATAGGTACCCCCATACATATATACAGGAACATAATACTTGTCCTAATGTATTTCAAATACGGAAAGAAAACGAAAAGTAAATCAGTATAAGTGGTGGGAGAAAGAATACGAAGAAAAAAAAGAAGTGGTGGAAGAAAGAAAAAACATACAAATATAAACATATAAACATACAAATAAACATGTACAAAGATATAAATATATGTATATATATCGACATACATAATATTCATGTCAAGATACATGTATTTACCATAACGTATATACGTATACAGATATATTTAAAAACTGTCTGGTGTATAGGATATTAAAATAGAAAAATTGTACAATGAATTAATATAATTAAATGTAGTATAAATATATAAATTTTAATAAATATTTAAATTTTAAAAACTATATGAACTATTTGATAGATAAAAGAGGCGAGCTAAACTTTGGCGCTTTCCTATAAAAAATTCTATAGAACTTATGGCTAGTTTGAAAATGTTTTGAAAGTTGTTTTAAGGATTCCCTACCTCTATTTGTTTTTACAGCAATATTAAATGCCGGATTAGACCACAAGTCTTTCCTAGTTCAAGTTCTATTATTGCTAGAAGTAGTTTAACTATATTGGATCTTCTCCGAGAATTCCGAGAATCCACTGTTCCTTAATGCCTTATTATATCACAGCACGGCATTTTGAAACTCTGTCTCGTCTGAAGCTATTTTATATTAACAAAGAATCAAATCGTCGAATCCGTAGTTCTTAAGAACTTAGTTAGTAATATAGGAAGGCGCATATCATCAATATCTTTAGACGGAATAGCGTTTCAAAATGCCGCGCGGTATTATAATAATGCATGAAGGAACAGTGGATTCTTGGAGAAGATGCGGTATAGTCAAACAACTTGTAGCAATAATAAACCACGTAGAGCTAGAACTAAGAAAGATGTGTGGTTTAATGCGGCATTTAATATTGCCGTAAAAACAAATATAGGTCGGGAAGTCTTAAAACAAGTTTCTAAACATTTTCAAACTAGCCATAAGTTCTATAGAATTTTTAATAGGAGAACGCTGAAAGATAGCAATTCTTGTTGCAAAAACCTCGCCTCTTTTAGCTATCAGCATAACGGAAAAGTCATTAGAGGCAATCACAGTGCCGAATTTAACCACAAGAATTGCAATTTCAAAGGCAAGAATTGCTGTCCGTTAGAAGGAAAATGTCTTGAAAAAGGAATAGTTTATAGAACTTAAGTACAAATAGATGGCTTATAATAATATAAAACATACACAGGACCTTCGGAAAATTCATTCAAGACTACGATTCATTCCCACCGAAATTGTTGGCGATTCCCAAAGACAGCAGCAAGTCTTGCAAAACATGTCTAGCACTTGAAGGAAAATGACACTCGTCTATCCAATATTAGCTGTACTTTGGGAAGAGCAGCAACATATAAGCATGGGGCATATAGAAGACCAATGAAATGCAATTTTGCCTTTCAGAAAAACTCTTCATTCTGTTCCAGGATAAAAATATTTTAAATTCCTGCTGGCACGCTATATGGTTTAAAATGTCAACTGGAAAAATACCCTATGAGTACAAATTTGTGACATTCGAAAAGTTTTTGACTTTCGCATTTGAATTTGGCTTTTAAATCTAAAATACAGACATCGTTTAGTGTTACAGTGTTACAGTGCTGGTGCATCTTTCACTTTTATATTTTACATTCGATCGTTACGAAAATAATCGACCGTTTTGCAAATTTAAATTTAAATTCATTTTAAAATATTAAAATTTTAAATTATTATTTCAAATTTATATATTTTTAAAATCTATATATTTATATTACATTTAATTACATTATATCTATTTGTTGTACAATTTTCTTATTTTAATATTCTATATACCAGACAAACTTTAAATACATCTGTATGCATATATACGATATGGTGTATATATGTATCTTGATGTGAGTATATGTATGTAGATTACCCATGACCTGCGAAAACCGAAACGCATACACGGCACTTTAAATAGTCTCCCATATCTCTCAACACACAATCCGAGAAATGCAGAAGCTTACACAATAATATACAAAAACATCCCACAACTGAATCAAGACCCACGTCTAAAAAGAGTACTCGCAACTCATAAAATAATAAAAAGCAAAAGACAACCCAAATCCCTAAAAACACCTACTCACGAATGCAAAATTGCCCAACACAAGCCCACCACCTACCGTCAAAAAATGTGGTCGTTCCAACTGCAGGACTTGCATCCCCCTCATGGAAGGAACAACATACAGATTCCAGTCGGGACACACTTTTGTCATAAAAA
>NC_068988.1:70535498-70548998 GCF_001194135.2 Octopus bimaculoides | reverse complement strand
GGGGGCAAAGTTACAAACAATCTCAGGCTGCAAGTGCATAGAGAGGCCAAACCATGAATAGAGGAAAATCTTATTAATGCCTTGGAAACATTTTTGACCCGTCATTGCCACACAGAAGCAATGTCTCCAACATTGTGAAGCAAGCACGGGAGAGGCTGGAGCATGAAAGGCTTAAGTAACATCATCGCTAAGAGAAAGCAACAACAGCAATTAAGTTCGTGCAATGGTCTCAACTATGAGATATGCAAGTGGATTTAGAAGAGAGGTTGCAGGTTTACATAGTTGTCCATACAACCCTAACTCCAGATGTGGTTCTGTTGTCTGAAAAGACCAAATAAATTATCGTAATTGAACTAATAGTCCCGTGGAAAGAGGGTTGTGATGAGGCCAATGAACGGAAGCGTGCTAGATATGAAAGCCTTCTGCAGGATTGCAGGGAGAAGTAATAACAGATATGGCTTTTCCCTGTCGAGGTTGGCTGTAGGGGTTTCCCTCCTTAGTCGGCATGGAGGCTGCTTACAACTACTGGAATGAAAGTTAAGGAGCGAAGGGTATCTGTGTGCAGAATGGGAGAGGCAAAAGAAAAAAACCTCTTGTTGACTCTGGATTAAGACTTGGCCACCTTTGCTGACCCATCAACGAGAGGGTGTTACGGTTCAGGTCGAAACATCGAATGGACGTTGGATACCTTTTGGTGACATCAGTTCTTCCTGGGCCAAGGCTCCATTCACTCTCGAGAATGGATAAAGCACCTGCTTATGGGTGTTATTAACACACACACACACACACACACACACACATTTATATTTCAGTATATTCATATATATATATATATATATATATATATATATACATATATATATACGTATCGACCTATCTAAATGTATGGTTGTGGGATGAGTAAGTAGGATAGAAATTATGATATATATTTACACACACATACACACATACGCACAGACAAGCATATTATGTGGGTGATAATTTGAACTGCGACGTTACAATCGTATCTGATTCTTCAAGTTCTTCACTTTTGTCCTTGTACATATATTTACTACATTGTTGAAGTTTATTAATGGTTTTCCCCTTTGTGTTGGTGTGCCATTTTCTATCATTAATAAATCCGTCAGCATTTTTGCCGAGAGGAGGATGCTAGTAATAATAATAATAATAATAATAATAATAATAATAATAATAATAATAATAATAATAACAATAATAATAACAATAACAATAACAACAATAATAATAATAGTTTAAAATTTTGAGACAAAGACAACGATTTAGAAAGATGGTACTTATTTATGGACCTCGAAAAGACGAACGGTAAAATCAACCACGGCGAAATTTGAACTGAGACGGTAAAAACGGACGAAATGCCGCTAAGCCAGCGTACTAACGGTTCTGCCATATCTCCGCCTTGTACGTTTCGTTAGTATTTTTATTAGGAATTTACATGAGTAATCTACAATTCGAGCAAAAATTATGATTTCCTTCATTCCATCAAGTGTATTATATCTTTTTGGGGCGGCGATTTAAAATAAATAACGGAACCAATCAGATGCTGCAATTCATTTATTTTACACAGAATGAATATAGAAATCGATCCTGGTTGCTTTTGAACCGATATTTTGAGTAAGAAAACGAATCCTTATAAAGAATCCTTTTACTTAGTTATCAACCACTTCGGTGCACTCTGTACTCTTCTTATTACATGCTATTGTGTTTTTAATTTACCGAACAACATCATTGGTGTTTGCTTGTGTATACGCTTCGTGCGTGTGCATACATCGGCCCGTCTCCCTCAGTATGTGTTCCTGGCATACGTGTGTGTACTACATCGAGTGGATAATAAGTCTAACCTTTCCATTATAATTTCAATCTAGAATTTTGAAAAGAAACTTCGCTTGCATGATTCTTTCTTGAAACATAGTCATTCTTTAGAAAAGATTTTTTGGACGCAAAAGAATAGTTTAGTCACTCGACATTTCAGATTTCTCTGTATTTCAACAATCAAGTCATTTCCAACACAAGAATAAAATTTTGTAACCTTGACAAACCAAGAACACAGCAGAAGCTGAATATCAATGGTACAATGAAATGAGCATTCCACTAACTCCATTCAATCCACCCACTTTAACATGACGTAAACTGATAAAAACAACAACGACAATAACAACAGCAGCAACAACAACGACAGCATGGAGAACAACAGCAACAACTACCACTACTACTAGTCCAAAACCAATGACATCAGCAACAACGACAAGAAAATCAGTAGAAAGAATGTTTATACCAATCATGCTTTGAAACGTTTACATGCTTATAAATGATAAAAATAGGATTATGGGAAAGCAAGACATTGAAACAATTGTCAAACAAGTAAGTGTTGGGCAAATAGGTTCAGAAGAGATCAAATCTAAGAGGTAGTGGTTAACTACATCCAGTATAAGTCAACAGTGTTAGACTTATTCGAACAATGAAGCCTTTACATCGTTATTTGACCTGCTAGAAATATCAGTGAAATGGAATCACTATCCTAAAAATAAAGAATACATTCGATAAATGAGCTAGATAAACATGTTTTAAAATATGATGGGCAATCACGGCTGGAACGCTTTTTATTACAAGTCCACTACCTAGAGGCTAAATAAAATATCACAACCCTAACAGAAACGCGATTCCTGACTTAGAATTAATACCAAATGATTAAGCTAATGAATTGCTAGAAATACCGGGCGATGGCTATAATATGGATGACCCTATATAAGAAAACTGGACAAAGAAGGCAAAAAGAATAATCACTGATTTATTGACAATAAATGAAATTCAAAATTTTAGAACTCTATCGGAAAATAGATTAACTATTAAATTGATATTGACGTCAAACGCCTGCTTCATCTTTGTAAAGTTCTTTAAGAAAAATGAGAAATATTCTGCTATAAAAATTAAAAGAAAAATACCACCTTGGCATCTTGATAGCTTTGTTATAATCTTCGATTTGCGTTTTATAATCACTAATCTTCTATGATTATTCCATCATCCAACACCGCAGGGTGAGAATCAGTCGATCTATAACGGTTTTATTTCCCTTACTGCCATCCAAATTTGTGTTTTATAGTTAGCTCCTATAATAAACAAATTTTGTAATGTTTTTCCAGACAAACCTTTCCCTAAATATACATGACGGTTGATTGTATTATTAAGAAGTGCACTTTAACCCAATCACATACACAAAAATATTCTAAGACTTACACAAACGGGAATATGGCGCTCGTAGTGTTGAATCTGAAATACCGGTGGGACTCCTCCATATATACTATTAATTGGGTGTACAATAACCTTCAGTTTCGCGAGTGCTAATCATGTGCTTTATTCTCCGGTGTGATTGATTTTATTTCCGACTAAAATATACCTGCGTAAATCATACTATCCTTGACACAAAATTAATTAAACATAAACGCCACATCTCGGCAATGTTTCCATCATAATAAACATTAGAAATATTCTACTGATAATCACAACTAAAGCGTCTCTCTGCAAGAATATGGCACAGTTTGATATTCAGAGTAAATACAAAGAATTGCAAATATTGTAAACGAACAATATTTAAAACTCACCAATTCTCTATAACATTTAGATTTAACTACAATGCATAATCTTGCAAAAATAAACAAAACTACATTCAAAATGTTATACAGTGACTTGAAGGTCTCATCATATTTGTGTCTTAGACAGTTTCCAAAGTACGTTAAAGCACTGTCCAAAAACCTGGGAGGGCACGTTGTTTTCAATATAAGAAGTATGCTGGTGGAAGCATATAAGTTTACACCTTACAGATCATACTATAAATCTTCACAGTAGTAGCTCGGACTTAGAGCAATATAAATCTATCCGTTCAATGAATAGGTGAAACAATAAAAATTGATCTATGACCCGTGTCAATCATCTGGGAAGAATCCTACGTGATATATGCTACGCAACTTTGGAGGTAAAGGGTGAGACGTGGACAACATTGGTATCCCTGTGTAGTAAGATGACAGTGTTAATTAGACACGTGTATGTAGAAATTTAGAGTTGATTCTCTGGCTTTCATATCTCTGGCCTTCATTAAATAAGATAATCCACAATATTATGCTGGCAGTTGATTAAATCAGCTATTTCTTTCCCCTGTACCTTTGTGGTGCTGTGCGTGTCAAAGTACCAAATCAATATTCCTGCCTTTCAGATAGTTTGGAAGTATTTTCATGCGAAATTGGAAGATTGAAATCACAATAGCTATTGAGAAAGAAAGGTGCAGTGTGCTTTACTATTCTTTGAAGTCATAAGTTAATATTTTATTTGTTTCAGATATCATATATATTTCATCATACCTTTGTCTGTCAAACCGTTGCGCAATTTATGTAATTCATTTGATACATAAGGGATACAAATGTATTTGGAGATTGAATAATACATTTGCAAGAAAGTAAAATGCAGCGAAATGAATAACAAATATGTGAAAATAAAGATAGTAATTTTATTTCAGTTAATTAAGTCTCGACATAAACCACGATTTTACTGAAATCATGATGTTTACTTGAAGGGATTAAAGAAATTAACAAATGAAAAATTGAATTCACTGATAGACAAAATCCAACTCGATAAAGCAGTGTGCACACACTCACGCACGCACACACTCACACACACACACATTTAATAACATAGATGGGAAGTGGTTCACTACAACTGTTTCACTACGTGTTCGATATTGATAAACAAGAGTGTTACATCATGCAAAATCCGTTTTCATCAAGTGAATACAGGTAATTTAATTTAGTAAGTACGTATATGTTAGCACACATTATCGATACACAGATGCGCTGTCCCCGACTCTACTTTGATGCTTTTACAAATTAATACACTCTATTATTTCGAATCCTGAAAATTATATATATACAGGGGGTGTCCCAAAAGTTACCGATGGTTTTCAGCTTTTACTAACTTCGTTAACTTTACAAATAAATGCATGAAATGTTGATACAATATGAAGGACATAATGGAAATTTTCAATACCACTACATCACATATGAAAAATGATGTTGCTTAAATGGCAGCCATTTTTCGGCCTCGCACGCCCGTGCTCTTTCCAAAACTTGCACCATAACAGTCTGAGGAACGTGAAAGCCATTAAAATTAGAGCTTACACATTGAGTAAGATGGGACAACTTATCATACTGCAAGAGAAATAATGGAATTGCTACGGTAGTACTTTGTAGAGAGAATAATCTCCTGCTATGGCAATGTTAATTGGCTTTCACTTTCCCAAGACTTGACTAGCCCGAATTTTTCCTTGTGGGGATAATTGAAAGAGAGGTTTTACGTCAACAAATCGGAGTCCCTGGTACAACTGATGGAGAACATCAATAGAGAAATGGGAGAAGTGCGGTCTGAAACTCTTGAGTGTGTTATAGTGCATGTTTTGGAAAGAGCACGGGCGTGCGAAACCGAAAATGGCTGCTATTTAAGCGATGTAATTTTTCATATGTGATGTAGTGGTGTTGCAAAATTTGACACGTGCATATTCATTTCCATTATGTCTTTTATATTGTATCCAAATGTGATGAATTTATTTGTAAAGTTTAGGAGGTTATTAAAAGTTGAAACCCATCTGTGACTTTTGGAACATTCTGTATATATGTATATATGTATAATAAAACGAATGCTTTACACCTGGTTTACATACATGCATTTGTATATCTATGTAATTTACCGAACGCCCTTTCATATTCTTACCAATTAAGAGGATTTAACAATGTTTGGTTTTAATATTGGGTCATCCCATAAATAATGTGTTTTTTTTTGCTTCATTTATATTTCACAATTAAGATAAAGTTCTTTTTAAATCTGAGACGTACTCTCCTTCATTGCTCTTCCATCTGCATGGTAGACGTTCAAGGCCCCTCTTCCAAACTTTACTTGTCTGTCACGAAAAACACTCCTCCAGTACTGTTCTGACCTCGTCTACAGAATTCATAACTTTTCCGTCCAAATGATTTTGAAGACAGCGGAATAAATGATAATCAGATGAAGCAATGTCAGGGGAATATGGTATTGGGCGGGCATAGTTTCCTATTCAAATTACTCCAGCCTTTGGAATGTCATCTTCACTGTACGTGGCCGAGAATTATCCTGATTGAAGAACACCTTTCGTCTTGAAACCAAAGATGGTTGTTTTTCTTCTAGTGCTGACTTAACCTGCTCAAGTTGCGCGCAGTAGATCTCGTTTGTTATCGTTTGGTTTGACTTTAAAAGTTCAAAGTGGACGAAACCTGTCATATCTCATCATCAAACAGATAACAACACCTTACGTGGGTGAAGACCTTTAGCCAGGGGTTCCGGTGTTTCTCCTTTCCATACATACTGTCGTCGGCGTTTGACATTTTTATAGAGAATCCATTTTTTTGTCACCAGTCGCTATTCGGTCCAAAAACAGTTCATTCGTGAGACATGACAGCAAAGAAAGGCAAACACACTCTCTGCGCGCGATAATATCTCGAAACGTTTGTGAGGAACCCATTGATCGAATTTGCTGATTTTTTTGTAGGCACGCAGGTATCGATGAATGGTCGAATGACCAAATGCAAGCGTCTCCGCTAGTTCCTCAAGAGTTACGATAGGATTTTTTCCACCACGGTTTGCAGGACACCCTCATCGAAAACTACAGATCTTCTTGGACAGAGCTCGTATTCTAGGCTGTAGTTTCCGCCTTGGAATTTATGGAACCACTGTTGACACTGAATTACGCTTATTGTCCGCTCCTCATGTATTGCATTGATATTCCTTGCACTTTCCGTTGTGTTGTTGCCTTTATTGGACTCAAAGTAAAATATGCCGAATATGCTCCTTCTAATATAGCCTTGATAAAAATAACTGTTAAAATCGAACTGCACTCTTCAAAACATACACTAAGAATACTACCCGCTTTTATAGCAAGTTGATGCAGGTAGTTTATCCCGTCTCCCTCGGAGTTGTATTTCATGCAATTGAAAACACTGCATTAATTATGTGATGACCCAATGTTCAAGTGTACGGCCAAGTGCATTGTATGGAACCACTCCATAAGAAGTGCATTGAAGTCACTACGACACCACAACAACGTAAAGCAGATGGATTCATCAGGTTCCTGGAGGATACCCTTCCAACGGACCACCCTGATATAGAAGCACAAATGAAAGGGAATTTTCTGAGGGATAACATACCCTGTGCTGCGCTTAAAAGATTTTGGTAAAAATTGTGCAAGACAAGGTTGTGTTCAAGCATGTACAGGCAGGCTCATACACAAACAGACGCATACTCAAACACACACCGGCACGAGCACGCACACGCACACACACACACACACACACTCACACACACACCCACACACGCACGTACGCACACACACACACACACACACACTAATTAAACACACGAATAATATATTTTGTCTTCACTTCTGCTTTATTATTATTATTATTATTATTATTATTATTATTATTATTATTATTATTATTATTATTATTATTCTAGTTTCTCAAAGCTCTTTCGTTACACATCCTGTAATCTCTTCAACGATTTTCTATCTCACATATCTCTTCTTGTCTTCCTATTTTATCAAGGGAGTTCATACGACGTGTGACGAAAGAGCTTCGACAAAGAAACCATAATGAAAAACTATTAAATTTGTATTGAAGACCAAATACATAGTGCAAATATTTGTCAGTCAGTCATGACCTCAATTCGTTACCTCTTTTCATCATCTAAACCTACGACCACAATAATTTACACACACTACACACGCACAGACACACACTCTTTCCCACTTCACACATACAAGAACTACCACTCTGGTTGCGCTATTTACCGGTTCGCCGTACATAATATACGGGGTGACAGCAGTAAGCAGTGATGTGTAGAAATACAAAAATTCTTACCAGTTCAGATATGTGGAGCATCCCTTCCTGTCTCTGTGACTGAAGAGGAGATATCCACACCGAAATGCACATATCACACAGTTTGGTGGTTTGATGTCGCTGTGTGTTGTCTCAGTGTATTTACACATATATGTCTACAGCGATGGATTTTCTTCAAGACAGCTTTCGTTCAAGCATATTTGAACTGGTAACCAGTTTGTATTTACACATATCACTGCTTAGTACTGTCCCCCAGTGTTTTATTTACGGTGTGTCGTATGTATATATGTGCATATATATATAATATATAAAATAGAGATGTTTGTGTATTCGCTTTTCACGTGAAATCGACTTCACCAAATGCTTCCATACTTGTGATGCATGAATAATTTGACCTCGGATAAATATTAGGCTCTTCATTCGATTTTTTTAAATTAAAAATAAATAATATTGCTTTATATTTATGATTCACGTCTTTAAAAAGGTTCCTCAATGTCAAATTCCGGTATTGACGTAGCGTGCATGTAGTATTTACTCTCTCTCTCTCTCTCTTTCATACACACGCACGCACACACACTCACACACAAAGATCTATGCATATTTATGCATGTACGTATACATGACCTCTCTCTCTCTCTTTCACTCTCTCTATCTCTCTCTCTGTCACACACACACACACACGTCCATTTCATCTGATGTGTGATACTCTGTGTGTTAGTGTGTGTGCGTGCGTGCGTGCGTGCGTACGTGCGTGCGAGCGTGCAAACGTGCGTGCGTGCGTGCGTGGTGGGTTCCACAATCGCCATTCATTTCAATTACTGTTGTGAGGATATTCACGTAAATCTTTTTTTTCATTTAATCCCGACTTTAATTTTCGTAAAAGTTTCCAAATACCAATGAGGCTTTTTGGCGCATCTTCAATTTTCCAATTCAAGAGAGGCGCCCATCCATCATTCATCTGAGAGTCCATCTACAGAATGTCCTCAAATTTCTATACAGCATATTTTACTTTTTTTCATCCAGTATATAAGTAACAATTTCATTCCCTTTCAACGCCGGGTGCCTCTGCTAGTATATATATAAGTTCCAGGCGTCGAGGTGTACGAAGAAAGTTAGCTTCACGCAGTCCCTAGCAAATGTCTTGGAGACAACTTGCACATGCAAGTGCTACCAATCGAGAACTCCGCATACCGGAAGCCAGCAAGTGTATGGGGTCATCAGGAGAGTATACACGCCGTTTCGGGGCCTACCTCTCGACGGCATCAATGGGAACCGGTCCCCCTCACTGATACGAGGCCCCTTTTGCTAGATCAACTGGTTATTAAATATAGCTCAATATTCCTCTACTCTTCGTTCATTGTATCTTTTTAACCAAATCCAGTGGCTAGCCTTCTCTACTCTAATTTGGACATCGGTCATGGTGGTATTTACTTTACGATGAGTTAGGACTAACGATAACATCAGTCGTCTCACACTGTGTTAAAAAAACCCTATACAGCCGACTTCGATTGGAAAATGTTCCGCTTTCCAGCCTTCGTCTTTATATTCCTCAAGGAACTTTACATAACGGTCAATCTTTCGAGCCCGAGCGGCGTCCATGTTATCTTCATGAGGAACCGTTATCTTGTCTAAATTCACAACTTTTTTGCCTTCACACCACATTATAATGTCCGGCTTTTTCGTAACTGGGTAGGAAAGAGTACCTGGCACCCTAATAAATCTGCAGTCACCTCCCAGTAGCCGTTCCACTTTACATCGCTCACAAGAAGTTTGTTGTTCTTCTTGAAACGAATCCGCTGTCCTGAGCGCACGAAGGTAACGAAATCTCTACTTGGTACATTTAACGGTTTTTTCTCACTGTTGTTGAGATCAATTTGGTTCTTTATAGCATTCAAGATAACCTTCAGGACCAGGTTGTGTCTCCATTTGTACCTGTTAAATGCTAATGAACAGTTGGAAAGAATATGTTTCCGTGTTTCGACCTTTCCACATTTGCATATATCTGAGACGTTCCATCTTACTAGATTTGAAGGTGATGGCAAAACATCATAGGATGAACGAATCAGAAAACTTAACCGAGATGTGGTCCACCTCCATATCTCATCCCAACTTATTTTCCTCTCAACAACATGTTCCTCCCATCTCGTCATCTGTCCTTGTTGAATACATCGGATCAAATGAAGCTCTCTTCTCTCTGCTTCCCTTGTTTCGATGCTGTTGCTAACAATAGATCTGCGTTCGCTCCGCGTCATACTTGCAAACGGTCTGAACTGATCTGCGCCAAAACCAAGTCCTTGCCGATGATTTTGCGTTGCACCCACCATATCTCGGTGTGTATAAGAAGACAAGATGTCATCAGTCTCTGCCTCTGCTTTCCACTTCCTGGCTATTTTCACCTCTGGTGGATTACGTCTGATTTCCATGTCCTTCGATTCTCTCAGCATCATCACAGTCCGTACCTTCCCCAGTTTATATATTTCGACTATTGACGCCAGTAGCAACTGCAACGAGCCTGTTTTACGATAAAGAGCTGAACTGTTCAACATCTGATGTACACAAATCCACTTTCTAATGAACACATTACATTTTATTCAATGATCTGAGCTCGTGACAATGCTGCTTCGTATATTAAAAGTGCTCACGAATGTCACGGATAAAAGCCGAAATGCAAACACCAAATTTTATATTTATCTTGTAACTTCGAGTTATCAATAGCTGATAATCCAATCTCGGCTTGTTTCCTAATTTCCATTCTGCGAGTACTATCTGACAATGTTCCAGTATATACCCGCCCCAAGCTCTTCACGGGTTCTTTTTTGACTGTTGGAATGCTTTCTTCAGCTATTCGAAGCTTAAATTTTTTCTGCACTCCTTTAACAAATATCAGACATTTTTGCTCTAAACCGCATCCTTGACCACCCCACAAGTTCGTCTAGTCTCAAGAGGGCATTCCTCATGATTTGCTTATCTGTAGATAGAAGTGTTACATGATGCATGAATGCTTTCTTAGGCGATTGTACATGGGCGATTTGTTCCGAAAATTCCACGGCTTTCAAACTCATCTCCCTGACTAACATGAACTACGTGACAGATATTGTGCAGCCAGCAGCAATGACAATCTCCAATCGATGCCAATCCGTTGTTAAATCTCCAGCTGTAAACCTCATCTCGAAACTGTCGTAATATATCCTCATTATTTTGGTTACTTTGTCTGGAATGTGGAAGTGGTCCATGACTCTAATCAGTAATTCGTGAGGCACTGAGCCATATGCATTAGCTAGGTCAAGCCATACCACGTTCAGATTTCTCTTGTACTCTTTGTCATCCTGGATTGCTTTCTAAATCAAAAATTAGTGTTCAACGGATCCCGGGATCCTGGGGATTCTGGCCTTTGTAACAGATTCACCAACATACCCATTACTCTGTAAATATGTCACTGCTTTCCTCAAGAGAATTCCAATAAGGATCTTTCCTTCCACATTAAATAAGGATATCGGCCTAAACTGTTTTATAGTCTCTGCATTGGCCTCCTTCAGCAGGTATATGCCTTCTGTCTTACACTAATCCTCTACTAGAGTCTCTTCGCGCCACAGCTGTCGGTTAAAGAGCTTCTTTCGCAGACGACTGCAATATTTGTAAGCTTTATACGAGACGCCATCACCTCGTGGGGCACTCTTCACTCTAGCTTTTCTTATGAAATTATTCACCTCTTTCTCCCTGATGTTCCAAATTTGGAATTCGATATCAGGTTCTAAGAGATGCTTTAGTCCATTTAGAGGTGGCAGTGGCTGGTTACAGTACGGATCACTGTAGATTTATTTGATATGAGCATCCAATTGATTTTTCGCGCACGACAAAGTGCCACTCTTTGGTTCAGTGAACAGCTTCTTAGTAAACCCGTACGGGTACTTCAGAAACTGACTCCGAGTATTTTAAATTTCCTTTCGACACTCATATCGGTGGATATGTCGTTGCGCATAACAGCATTTCCTTTTCAGATCACAGTACAGCAGCGCGAGGCCAGGCTTTTCGTCTTTTGCAGCACATTTACATCGCTTTCTTAGGCTGGTCTTTTCCTTCCTCTGCTGTTTCATTTTCCTGATCCTCCTGCTTGGTCCACACTTTACTTTTGCTAATCGGATACTCTCTATCCCTCCAAATAATTTATTTCCTGCATCGTAAATTGAGCTTGTTAACTTTCCCAGTTTCTCCACTGTAAAGCATGTCATTTTATAAAGAGCTCGACAAACCTTGTTTTCAAACTCTTTATATTTTCCTTTCTCATTAATAGCAGGCCACAAAATCCTCGGTTTCTTCCGAGTACTATCCGATGCAACAGTATCATAACTTACAGTTTCCTGTCGGGAAGAGGTCTTTGGTGTAGCATTTAGCGATCCGTTGTGGTTTGAGTCCGGGGATGATTTGCCGCGTGTTTTACAATCAGATGATCCACACTGCTCTGTATTCTTCTTACAAGGCTTTCCCTGATGTATCTTCAAGCCTCTGACGGTTGCAAAGGTCCTACAGCACAGCTTGTATCCAATGTTATTTGCACTTCGTTGTTTGAACTTTCAGGGACAACAGTGGTTTAGTGAATCATCTCTTTGTTGACTTTTACCTGTTTGCGACAATGTAAACTTTCATTTAATCAACATATCCTTGGCTTCAAGAGTAGCCTGCAGTATGCACCTCGCTGCGATATTTAACACTTCTGAGGTTCCTCTCCCTATAGGATATGTGTAGCCCGGATCTTATCTATTCCATCCCTTAACTCTGGTATATATATATTTATATGTAAATATATATATATATATATATAATACAGAATGGGACAAGAACGCAAAACATCAAGACAGTTAAGTGATACAAGAAGGGGACATACCATTCAGATAGACGATACGAAGAAAACACGGACAGGTCATTCGGAGTTTTCTCTTTTCAGTCGAGATCCAGATTATCCTTGCAATTTCGGCTGGTTATTCTCGATATTGCTGCAATCTGGCCAGCCCCAAGGAAAAACTAAGCTAAGAGCATTAGATTCCTTGGACGAAAGCAGCAAATGTATACAAAAACAAGGAAGAAAAAGAACGAACAATGTTACCCAAATAGAGTAGGAGTAATAAAAGGACAAACCAACAGATGTCTTTCGACTAAGGACAAATAAATTAAGCTGGCATATTTGAAAATAAGGCCTTACAGCCATGATACAAGATTTCACAGGTACAGGGAGGAATAACGATATTGCATGCTCAACGGCCGCTCAAGAAAGAAAGGTCAGGCCTGGCTGAACACCGGTCACGTGGGAAGAGAAGAGTGAGAGGTAGAGGCAGAGGTACAAAAGAATTAAGGAAGGGCGAGAAAAAATGACAGGGACACAATGAAGTGAAAAGTGGAGGGAGAAGAGAAGGCAAGGAAATGTGAGCGAGGGGGAACGAAATAACGAACAGTTGAATGAACGAATATGGGTGAAGGGGCTGATAGACAGAAATAGAGTCGTACAAGATTTAGAAAAATGTATACTTACATATAAGAGACAAGTGTACGTACGCCGCTATATATATATATATAT
>NC_068988.1:70532342-70534652 GCF_001194135.2 Octopus bimaculoides | reverse complement strand
TGTGTGTGCGTATGTGTGTGTGTGTCAGTGTGTGCGTGCGTATGCATATATATGTATATTTATATGACAAGTCCATCCAGATATATTCAAGAACGTAAGAAAGTTTCTCAGATAAGAACTTTTTTAGGATTCTTGTCGAAATAACATTTTCACACACACGCACACACACACACACACACACACACACACATACACACACATGCAATCACACGCACACGCACACCCTCGCGCACATACACATTCGTGTTTAATCGACTAGCTTTTAATATTTTATCGTGCAACTCATTCCTTTACATTATGTCGTAAATGGTGACAGCTATAATATTTTCTTACAAACTTATTGCGGATTCAGCTTTCGGTTACTGTCTGTTTCCGGAGAGGATTCAAATGTGATTTCAAAGGGTTTAGCAACAAATTCAATAGAAATCGTATAAATTTCTCAGACATATCAACATGAATGCATTTTGAAATGTATGTCTATCTAAAACTAAATATAGACGAAACGATTGGCTACATAGATATTCTTGCGGCGATCTGTCGACCGACCATGTGAATTCGGCTGTTCAATCAACTTCATTACTTGCTTTCTCTGAATCAATGTATATCTAAGAATTTCAGAGACGCCTGTAACATTAACGTAACGCTTAATTAGAATCAGCGTAACAAAGTAAGTGATAAGGCTTTACCTTCCTGAATTACATGTAAAATCCACCTGATAGACTTCTATACAGTTTCGGTTTACCCAATTTCACTTACAAAGTTGGCGTCTTAATAAACACTCGGCCATATTGCGCGTGCATGCATACATACATATATATATGGATATACAAACATATGTACGTATGTACATACAAACGTAGGTACATACATACGTGGGAACATACATACGTAGGTACATACAGGTACATACAGGCGTACATAATTTAATAAATATATAGATACAGATATACATACATACAGACGTTGTAGCTAAGACACTCTATAATGAAATCCGAGGACAAAGAAAGAAAAACCCACAATATGGTAGAAGCCATAGCCACTCATAATAAAAAAGGAATACTGATGGAATGTACCAGTGAAGACTTCAATAAAATGTAAGCAGAGCAGACCTGATATAATGATTTAGGATAGAGAAGAGAAACTGTGCACAGTTGTGGAAATTAGCTGCCGAGCGGATGTTAGCATAAAGCTGAGGATCAGTGAAAAAGAGAACACACGTGCTGAACTATTGAGAAATATGCAGTTACTCTATCCAGATTAAAAACAGGTTTATACCTGTAATTATTGGGGCCCTGGGATATGTAACACACTGTCTAAATATCAATCTTGAGATATCAAGCTTCTCAAAACCAGAAAGGAGTAAGCTAATTCGAACACTACAGATCCAATCCATCACTGGAACTATAAAAACCTGTAAAACATTCCAGAACTTTATCATTCAAATATATATATGAGCATGTCTAGATATGTAACTATATGTATGAGAATACTTACATAAACACACAAATCTGCACATACATACATACATACATACATACATACATACATACATACATACACACACACATACACATACATACATACATACATACATGCATACATACATACATACATACTGGTAACTTCACCAGCATATGTGTGTTAACTCTAGCAGATTCTCAATGGGAGGTCAGTGTGAAGCTAAGGGAGTCGCATAAGTGGCTGAGTGGTATCTGATCATAATAGTATCTTCAGTTCTCTTCAGCAGCTACGGCAGTAGCAGAAATAGCAGCACCATCATTACTATCATTAATAATAGCAATAGCAGCAACTATAGCAGTAATAGAAGCAACAACCTCCCTAATGATACTGATAATAATAACAATAATAATGATAATAATAATAATGATAACAATAATAACAACAACAATAAGCACCATTATATCGTCGACAACAGCGCCAGCAGCGACGATAGTTATATCAGCACCAATGGAGACATCAGCAATGACAACAACAGCGCCAACACCACCACCAATATTGTTCCCTACGCCAGCATTAACGACGCCAACACCAGCATCAACAACAACGGAAGTAGCTGCGTCAACAACAGAAGCAGTATAGCATTTGGAGTTTCAAATGTTCCGGAAGCACCTTCAAGCGGCCCCGCTCCAACCACGAATCCTCGTTTAGTATTCCGGAAAGACGTTATGCGACGGTGGAAAATTCTAGAAATACAGGATCCCCGCTTCAACTGGAGCAAGCTTTGCTAGCTGGGGATAAAGGATCGGGCGAAGATATTAAAGACGTCCCTCGACCCGGGGAACAACTAAA
>NC_068988.1:70529812-70532146 GCF_001194135.2 Octopus bimaculoides | reverse complement strand
TATATATATATATATATATATATTCTGAGTTAGGGAGCGAATCTCTCCCCTACAATGATTCGTTCCTTTACGCAATATATTGGACACAGTTTGTGCGTCGTTAACCAGTTGGAAAGGACGTTTTACTAGGATTAAAATGTAATAACATATTTGTTTATTGAACAACTATGTCGTAGTGACAAAAAACAACCGTCCAGTGTTGTTACTACTTATATCTCGTTTAGAGATTTCAGAACTAGCTATTTTGCTCCGTACAAGATCAGCGGCCGTCTGCCTCTTCTCTCTTTATATACTGTGAGTAAAGGCGAGTGACTGCCATCTCTAGCTGGCAGGTGTCCAATAACGATGAAGGATAAAGACCTAGAAACCATGGTCTACTGATCTTGCCAGGCTGGAGAGGAATGTTTGCCTCCCTTAGTCACAATAAATCGGACACAGTTTGTGCGTCGTTAACCAGCTGGTAAAGACGTTTTCCTAGGGTTAAAATGTAGTATTGTGTATTGTGTGTGACCCTGTCATTTTGATGTGGATTGTCGAGTGACCCTCTCATTTCGGTAACAAAGAAAAGGGGGGAAAACATGCCGATGTTTAGCCAGATTTCATATGTCTGTGGCTCATAAAATAATCAACAGACAATGTCACATTAAATAGTTTCTTTATAAGTGTTACTATCATAGTATATTGAAGAAAATTTTCTTGGCGCTATAATGGGATTTTTATTATCCGACAGATAACCATCTTGGAGTTTCAGTACTTCTCCATTCCGTAATCTAGGTTTGAATGAGCTGTGTCTCTGCTAGTAGCTCGTTGTGAAACTTTAACTCTCACGGAGCCGAATCAAACTGTTTTAATCATTTAAATGCGTTTGAGTAATATTATTAATGCATGCGGCTCTTACTAAATGTCTTGAGTGCCTTTTCCATTTGTTTGTTTACTCAGTCGCATGCATATATAAATATATATATATATATATATATATCTTCTATCTTTTATCTTTTACCTGTTTTAGTCATTAGACTGTAACTATGCTGGGGCCACACCTTACATAAATACAGACAAACATACAGACAGACAGACACACACACACACACAGACACACACACACACACACACATATGCACACACACACATACACACATCCGTTTAGTGGAGACTATTGGAAAAAACAGTCCTCAAACCCATAGAATATATTTTGTTTTGCTCGAGTTAGTGTTTTACTATACTCAGTTTACTATACTCAGTTTAGCCTGTGATTTCTTTATTTCTTTCTTCTAGTTTTTATATTTTTTCTTTTTACATTTCTAATTGTTTCTATATTTCGTTTTACATTTCTTAACTATCATAATATGAATTTTTTTATAACCTTTATATTTTGATAGTTTTCTAATCCCTAAATATTCTTAATATATTTCTCAATATCTTTTCAATAACTTTTTCCAATACTTTTCTTTACATGTTTATTCATCTTTATGTCTTCACCAATATCCCCAAATGTTTCTACATTGTCTTTACGTTTTATTTTATACTAGCAGTGTAGCCCGATTTTGCTCGGATTAAGTTAGGATTATTAAGCTAATCAAGTTCTTTATTTCCAACCCAGCTAAGTAACATCAACGTCAAATTTGAGCGGAATCCGTTGAAATTGGTAAACTTTTGGCTGAAAATGTGTTGCAGACAACTTGATTAGGAAATCCCATAAGGAATCAGTTTATCGATTTTTTCCACACATCGATTTTTTTTATTTTTTGGAGAATTTGAAGCATTCAAAGATCCCAAAAGTCGTAAGTAATGCTGGCATGAAGTTAGAACAAAATACACCAAATTTGGTAAAAGTTATGGTTGAAAATGGGGTATAGCAAATTTTATTGGGAAATCCTATAAATCCTATAAGGAATTGGTTTATCAATTAAATGGAAAACCCCATAAGGAATCGGTTTATTGATTTTTCACCTCAAATAGGACTTAACCGAATACAACATTGCTAATTCAAAAAATCTATTTTTATACTTTAAATTTGGTTTTCATACCCAGCCCAGTTCTGCAGAATCAGTGTCACGACGGGAGCTCATGGGTTGGGAGCTTGATCGGCAGAGGTGATCAGATCAGGTTGCACAGGCCAGCCCTTTGAAAACACCACCCGCATCATCTAACCCCTCTTTGCCCATGGGTTGGGAACCCTTCCAGCAAGGAAAATAGAATGCCCAAAAGTGCTCCCGTTCCTCTATGTCAAAAGCGGTTACATTCAGATCACAACTAAGTCTTATACACACACACACACACACACACACACACACACACACACACACACACACACACACACACACACACACACAC
>NC_068988.1:70526943-70529684 GCF_001194135.2 Octopus bimaculoides | reverse complement strand
TGTGTGTGTGTGTGTGTGTGTGTGTGTGTTGCCCGTATATCGACAAAACAGCTAACAAAAGTCTTAACAAAAACTTACTCGTCGCTAGAAGGTGGGGGGGACTTAACTCCTGTTGTAAACAATGGTGGATTTCTCCGACTTGAAAATTGTTAAAAGTTTTGGTTGAAAATTTATTTTTACCGCTATTCGCTGGTGCCTCTGGTACAATAAGTTGACGAAAATGCAGATAGGGTGATGACGAATGTCCTCCTAAAATTGGAGCAATATGCGTGCTAATTTGTGGACGTGCATAAATTACATTCACGTAAACACACACACACACAGACACGCAGACACACACACACATGCACATCCTGCCTTTTATATATATACAGACTATACTTTTATTATTCTTTTATTCTTTTACATGTTTCAGTCAATCTTGACTGCAGCCATGTTGAAGCACCAGCTTGTTAGTTATTATTAATTTTTATGTTCTTGAATTTTTTTTTATCTATGGGTTTGACTGTCATTAAAATAGCTATTTACTTACCACCTTTAATCCGCTGACTGTCCCTCTAAATCCGTACTCCTGTGGTTAATATTTCTTTTCCTTTTCCTTATCCGTTCCTCTCTACTCATCTTAATTGCCACTATTTTCAATATTTTCACTTCTTGTTGCACATTCTTTTGTACTTTTCTAAATTTCTGTATTTAATATTACTATAAAGGCCATCAACCCATCTGTGTATCACTTATCATTCCTCCGAATAGCACCAGTGTTGCTGAAATTTCCATCTATCCATTTTAACTGTCATGTCATTTTTATGATATATTTGATATATGTATTAGCTGAATAGACCGCCGTTGCCGGGAAACTTTTACAATAAAAAGTCTTATATAAATTTTCGCTTATTCCATGTCAGACGATGATTTCCCCGACAGATAGGCCTCTTGATCAGGACATATTTATGCAATTTTTTGTAATTGAGATAATCATAAATATGTGAGGGTTGGAGAATATAGTAGGAGGAAGAGAAGCAGTTTCGCGAATATAGGTTCGGCAGATGGTGAGTAGAGGATCAACAATGGGGCTTCGCATTCATGTTCGATCAGGAAATGAAAGCAGCCTCATACCGTTGAGGTCAGCAGAGGTCAAATGTGTTTATTACTACAAGCGATCAGTGAGAGGGCTGACCTTGGCCGTGGAAACAAACAATTCGCCTTGTTCTGCTTTAATTACTGATAGAAAAAATAATCATGTATATATACTATTTACATCATTGAATCTTTGAATGTTTTCTTCCTACAGGTTTTGCTGTGGTTTACAGTTTTCGTAATTGTGCAGTTTGTATATATTGACAGGTGCTTACCCCCTTAGTTATTATTGTGCCTTTAATAGTGTTGTTGCAATAAAAGGTATGTTTACACATTCGAGTAGTTCGGGAGAAAAGGTGAGTAAAATTTTCATAGAAAATTGTAGATATTAAAGTTTCTAAATTTTCTAAAGACAATCGTTTGTCTGTAGTATTATTGGAATAAAAAGGATGTTTACATTTTCAAATACTCAGAGAAAAATGAAAAGAATCAAGAGTAACATTTTCTCAGAAAATTGTAGATATTAAGATTTTAAAATTTTCTAGAGATGATGTTTTGTATGTCCGAACAGGGAAAGCTATACTGTTCTGGCAATAAAAAAGATGTTTAAAGTTTTGAATACGCAGGGAGAAAGGAAAGATATATATTCATAAAAGTTTTAGATATTAAAGTTTTAAAGTTTGTAAAAAGGATCGTTTGTGTGTTTGTCCAGAGAAAACTGTAGATATGTAAGTTTTTAAACTTATTTTAAGAGAAATTTAAAATACTGACAGGAAATTGTAGATGTTACAGTTTTGGGGGAGTTATTTCCCAGTCGTCCTGTTAGGTTGTATTAGTGTTTCTGCGTCTTCGGTTACTGACAGGTCAGAGCAGCGAAAAACACGTCTAGCACCCGTCCAGCCGCAGTCAAGGCTAGCACCTTCATCCAGTGTCTCTCATGATTATTATTATTGTTGTTGTTGCCTTTGTTGTTGTTGTTGTTGTTGTTGTTATTATTATTATTATTATTATTATTATTATTATTACTATTATTATTATTATCATAATCAATAATAATAATAATGATGATGACAATGATGATGATGATGATGATGATGATGAACCTGATAAAGATAGCAAGGAAAAATTGTAATGAACCTGAAAGAAATAGCGAGGAAAGTGATAGGGAAACAATATTTGAAGACTACATATTTACTGAAGAACATAGAGTGTCTATAATAGAAATGAAGCAGAAAATCCTGAATAATCTTGCGGTTGTAAGACACGATAATATGCATGATAGAAGACCACTGCATAAACTCTGAAAAATATAATCCAAAATATAAGACAAATTAAAATTGCAAACAATGTTACAAAAGAAACTATCAAAGAACTGAAAACAGATCTCACTGAATTAACCGAAATTATTTACACAGCTGCTAAGACAATTGAAACAAAGAAATGCAAATCTGAGAAGGATTCCAAACTGGAAAAGTAAAATTGAAAAAGAGATTGAAATATCAATATTGAATGAACTACTCTGTCGAAACAATGTAGAATCCAGAAAAGGAGGAAAGAGGAAGAGAAAATATAGATTCTTACCAAAGGAGGAGCTGCTTTCAACAAGAGAATCATTGCAACAAATAGTCCAAGCAAAAGATTAAAGAATACGAACATTTGAGACG
>NC_068988.1:70520474-70523843 GCF_001194135.2 Octopus bimaculoides | reverse complement strand
TATATATATATATATATATATCCGACGGGATTCTTTCAGTTTACGTTTGCCAAATCCACTCACAAAGCTTTGGTCGGCCCAACAACGCTATAGTAGAAAACACTTGTCCAAGGTCACACGCAGTGGAACTGAACCCAGAACCATGTGGTCGGGAAGCAAGCTTCTTGCCGCACAACCATGCGGACACCTATATGATTTTTTTCATATGCATCAATGATAATTAAAATAGCGGATTGTGCATACTTGTAATATCAGCTAGAAAACTCAATTGTTTTTTTAGATTATGGTTTAAAGTACAAACGAAATACATATTTCATTCATTACCGCATTCTATTTGGCTATCAATAAATGAAATTATAGTTAAATCAGTCATAAAATATTGATATATCCTACACCACCATGTCACGCATTTACACAAAGTAACACCATATCTACATTTTCCGAAATATAAAATAATCTCTCAGCAAGTAAACTTTAGAAACGATAAAACTGCCAGTATATGAAATAAAAAATAAGATGTCTAATTTTAGCTGCAGAATCTTAAACCAATTCGAAATGCGAAGTAATTTTCTAATATTGATTGTTTAAACTTCAAAGGTGTTTATTATACCACATAACAAACTGGTAAACAAAGCTTGAAAATAATTTTACAGGAATCTATGAATAAATAATTGATATGCCGACATTCGTAATTCATAAATATCACTTAATTGAATTCCAATTAATTACATCAATATCTATTATGGTTGCTCTAAACTATTGACACATATGCGACAAAATCAAAAAGTATTTTCCTAATTACCGGCTGGGAATATTATTAAGAAAAGAAATAATTTATGAGGTAATGAAATGCTCCAAGTGCTTAAGAGCTATGTGCCTTAAAGAGATTGAGGCATATTAGAGAAGAAATGATTTGAAAGACATTTTAATATATGAATGAAAAGCCAGTATTTTGGAAAAAAATAACTTCAGTCCTACCTTTGCTTAGTATTCAAACGGTTATATTTCATTTTAGTAATACTAATGTGGAATTTAAGTACTTACACGAAAACAAATCAAGATTTATCCAGAACAATAACTGTGTTCTCTTTCCATCTATATTTATATGTGGAAGCATAGATGTGTGTTACAACAGGTGGCTACATGTAGGTGGAGAGATGTGAGTTAACCGAAGTGATTTACAGTAAATTATCTTATTAACTCAATTAACTCAAAATTGATTACGATCAGATCCAAATTCGTGATATGAATTGCTGTCATTTAGCAATAACTGATACAAAGATCTGCTAGCGGTTCAATATTTCCAAATCTTAGACAAAGATAGTCATCGATAAATGTCTATAAGATTGCTTCATTTGTTCAGGCATATATAGTGTGAGAAATATGATACTGATGGAAGATAAATGCTGAGAGTTATCTTAGATATATAATTCTGTCTGATATAAGATAGTGGTTAATAATTATATAACACAGGGGAATTCAGATTGGCATTCATTTGTGGTTCTATCACACACTTTTCCTATACGGCGTCTCATACATATATATTTATAGGAATGTAAGTATGCGTCCCATCTACTATATTTTGATCATTTCTACCGTGTCTGCGCATCTTTAGTTTTTCACAGCATTCCACAAGTAGAATATATTTTTACTCCCCTCAGTTTCTTCAACATTAATCTTTGTCTACTTCTCGTTCTCTGTTCTTCTTTCCTTTTACAAACACTATCACATATTTTTCACTGTATTCATTCATTTATTTGCTTTCTCACCCATTTTAGAAAATTTTTACAGATTGTTTCTTTAAATTACTAATAACTAAAACGAAGGTTTTCTTTGTTATAACTGTTGTATTATCTACTACTTATATTCCAGCACAAGCTTCTATCTTTGTTTGCAAATTTGCTTATCTATCTATCTATTTATCTATCTATCTATCTATCTATCTATCTATCTATCTATCTATCTATCTATCTATCTATTTATCTATCTATTTTAACATATAAACATAAATATAGATACACATCTACATAGGAATATACATGTAAATATATATACATATATATATACATAAACACACACACGCGCGCGCGCACACGCACACACACACACACACACACACACACACACACACACACACACACACACACAGGGTGTGGTGAATAGACTGTCGTCTAAATTACGCAAACATTGAAATAGCACTACTATCTCATTTTAACATATATTTACTAAATTTACATAAAAATATCTTGAAATACTAAAGAGTAAATGTATTTGTTAAAATCGCCATTGGCTTCGACCACGGCCTCCAGGCGGCTTCAGAATCTCCTGCAAATCCTCTGGACGGTTTCCTTGTTAAAGTTGGTGAATGCTGCCATAATCCTTGGCTTCAGTTCATCTTTGGTGTTACAACGAGTTTTGTTGGTCTATCGCTCAACTGCGCCCCACACATAATAATCAAGTGGGTGCAGTGTGGGGAGTAAGGTGATCTGATGTTAGGAGTGATGTGTTCATAGAAATTGTCTGACAGTCGTGACTGGTCCTCCTGCTAATGTTGCATGGTGCCGAGTCCTGTTGCCAGACATAAGGTCTTCCAGTAGCCACCCAATTGACCCAGGGCAGCACTACCTCCCCCAGGCACTTGATGTAAGTTTCCGTGTTGGGTGTGAAACCGTGTGGGAAGATGAATGGAGATATAACCTCGCCATCACTAGTGATCACTCAAAATACCATGATGTCGACTGGGTGTTTGATTTTTATCACTCTCGGCACATGTCCTCAGTTTGCACTATCCTGAGAGTGACACTCAAGCACTCTGAAATGTCCGTATTGGAACGAATGCCAATCAGTACAGCATGCGTTTGCAAATTTTCAGCAGAGTGAATTGCGTCTGACCCTACTATACTGTGTTGTCGACACAATAAAAACAAACACTGCGCACGCGCGAAATAAAAAATGTAAAATAGTGACAATTTACCCATTGCACGTTGTATACATGCATAGATACATACAAACGTATATATATATATATATATACATTATTTGCAATACTTACAATGAAAGATATTCGTACTCATCTTGTTTGTTGTTAACACAGCGTTTCGGCTGATATATCCACCAGCCTTCATCATGTGTCTTGGAGAAATTTCGAACCTGGGTTCTCATGCCATACACATACACATGTGTGGTATAATAATAACAACACTAAAAAATACGTTAGGAATGAGAACCCAGGTTCGAAATTTTCCCCAAGACACCTGATGAAGGCTGAAGGGTATATCAGCCGAAACGTTGTGTTAACAACAAACAAGATGACAAATATTCGTCAATTGTAAATAATGTAAATGATGTACATAATTCCTCATCTCTTAA
>NC_068988.1:70503890-70519664 GCF_001194135.2 Octopus bimaculoides | reverse complement strand
TATATATATATATATATATATATGTATGTATATAAACGTCTATCAGCATCTGAAATTTGTACTTAGTGAACCGTTACCAAATCTTTACATCAGGTCTTGTCATATCTGATGATTCAATCTATGCTTATCATAATGAGCAAGATTTCAAATTTATCTTATAATACATTATCACAAGATTGGGCAGCGAGCTGGCAGAATCGTTAGCACGCTGGGCAAAATGCTTAGCGGCATTTCGTCCGCCTTTACGTTCTGAGTTCAAATTCCACCAAGGTTGGCATTCTAACATTTCGGGGGCAACAAAATAAGTACCAATCGATCACTGAGAGTGATATATTCAACTTACCCTGCACTTGTTTCTGGCCTTGTGCCCAAATTTGTAATCAATATACTATCACAAGGAAGGTAGGCGAACAGACAGAATCGCTTGCTCGTCGGGCGAAATGATTAGCGCCACCTGGGTTGACTTCGCCTTTTATCCTCTCGGGACCTATAAGATAAGTACCACTTGAGCGCCGGGGTTGATGTAATCGACCTATCAGTTTTCCCTAAATTACTGGTTTTGTGTCAAATTTTGAAATCAATATATTATAACAAGATGGACATTAGATAATGATGCCGTTTGAAGTGGTAATTGTATTGTAAATCCTTGAACATAATACAGTAAAAATTTACCCAGTAATTAACGTAATGATAGTCAAAAAACTTGAAACGACCGAAATGGGAGAACTGACAGTTTGCATCTTCCAAGACTTTTCAACTTTCGATTCAATAACATACTCCAGTATTAAATAGTAATTATCAAATGGGTTGATATAATTCTCTGTGTCTATTAGCATAGAGCCTCTCCTCCAAGTTTTGTTTTACTATTTGCATATCTCACAGTTTCGGCAACTCAAACTGATAGAATGCCATACACAGGCCTAAATGAATATGGGTTCTCACATGCAGTTGAATCGGGGGTGATTGATTTTCTTATCTGATACTTCATTTCAGTGTTTGGTAAAACGTATTACAGTTTTCAATGAAACTATGATAGCTGTAGATCCAGAAGAACTCCCCATGTGGTTTTCACAATTGATAAATCAATTAGGGTTGAATTCAAACATTCCTATCCGTCTGAAGAAATTTACTGCCTGACCTTTAAGTTTACTTCGTTCAAGCATTCTGAAAAAGAGAAAATCAAATGCTAAACCATTTCTGACAACACCCATGAGTTAATAAAAGGAAGGATAACAACATGTGCATGCAATAGAATATAAATATAACCGTAAATGCTATCAACACATTGAAGATGTTTTTTTTTATATCAATAATAATTTAACCAACTTTAAATTAATTCTTTCAATGAATAAAAATTCAAGCAACTTAACAACAATTACTATAGTACTCCGTATATCATATTCATGTGTGTGTATGTGTTCGCATACGTGTGCACGTATGCATGTTTTTTTTTCTCTCTATGGCCATTACCATATCCCACAGAAAACATTTTTCGTCCTTCCCTCTGTTGCGTCACTTCGCTCAATATAATTGTTTACCTTCAACTGAAAGCTTTGTAAGAGACTTATATACGTACGAATCTATGATATTAATACTAACATGTCAGAGTTATAGATGTTTAGTTACAACTATTAGAATTTTCTTTTGAATGAATAAAACTACCTCACAACAAAATGAAACAAATTATGAGTGGGAAGCATAATTGATTATCTATATGGAATATAATTAAAATCGTAATTCTTATTATTATTTTGTTCTTTTGCTAAAATACTTGTATATTAATTAATTCATTTAAATTTTGCAATAATACATGATTGCTATAGTCCCCTTTGTCTGTGTGTAGCACTAATAATTATTTTGTAAATTTAAATTTTGTAAATTTATAAATTTTAGGTCTTAAAATACGCGATTACCATTAACATTAACACTAAAAACTGATTGTAATCCTTAATACTCAATAACGGAACTTTAATCCTTGGTCCTTAGTTCATGTTATGGTACTCCGTATATCGGTCCAGCATACATGGGGCTTTAAACTGAACACCTTCCCTTGACAAATGCTGCCTCGACCAAGTCCAGATATTTGGTTTACCGCAACTGGTAAATGTCGCGTCTGTCCTCCTACACTGTAAATTCATCCACGATAATTGATCTTATACTTCTGCATAGCAGGAACGTGTCTGATTTGAGCAATGTTACCATTATCTCACTGATGGAGATGCTCCTCCTCTCCAGCTCTATCTGTATCATCCAGTAGCTAAAGTGTCGTTTAAGGTAGATACAACTACTTATTTTAACAGACAGTGTGACAACGTAAGTGAGAATTCTTTGGTTCAACACAATAACACAATAGAGACAAGCCAAAGTTGGGAGGGGTTTCAACGTGGTTACATGGCGTGTTAGTAACAGCAAAAAATGTTCCTGAAAACGTAAGGCAAAACTTTTCATAATGTGGATAATGTTATCCTAAACTTCCACTAAAGGATATAAATATTGTGGCCACGGTTGGAAGTGCATGAGGTCTTAGGTCTCTCTATTGAAGGCTGATAGCAACAACAAAGGGAAGGACACATTAAATATTGTAAATCTAGATAGCCGTAAATAGACGGAATGGTCAAATCAGAAATACTTGCGATGAATCAGTGCTGACATTACTCTAAATAACAACGAGTGTTTTTCTTTTTTCAAATGGAATGAAAATTTATTATGATAATATTTGGACTCCAATTCTTGTGTCTCAGAAAAGAGAGAACTTTAAATTTTATACCATATTCCTATATTGGCTCCAATTCATTCTTTAACTTCGCCCGATACATTGCTAACTATGCAAATATTCTTGCCTGGATGTGAGATACAATTAGAAGACTATATGTAGCAATATATTGAAATATTTAAACGAGCAGCATTTCAAGGTGAGTAATGTCCATTAAATTCACTTGAAGGCATTAATAAAATAATAGGCGAAGCTGCAAATTAGAATGTAGAGATAACTGGATAATGCAAGGAATATATTTCGATGTTGTACACTGTCTGTAAACTCTTCCATTAAAAATATAGTGTTTCCAATATTATATAGTGTTAATTCAAATCAAATTTTATTGTAAAAAATAAAATACGAAATAAATATTTTCTTGTTTCAAAACGAAATATATTCTAGTGATAATGTTAAAACTACATGGATATGATTTTGGAATTAATTTTTAAAACAAAAGAAATAAACAAACTTCGACGTTATTCTATGGAACTAAACAACATCAAATCAACTTGGATAACCAGTCTTGTAGATCTGTCATCGAAATTAATGGAAATATAATAGAATTGCATGACATATAACTTTGTCCTAATCTCTCACATTACTGAAATAAATTTTGAAACTTGTTATAAATATAATTACTTCAGCCTAATCAGAGAGAACGTAAAAGTCTATTTCGTATGCTAATTCGGTATTTTTGTTCGTTGCAGATCATATGACAGAAAATCTGTGATCAAATCTTGATGAGTCAACAAATGTAATTTTTATAGTTAATATTAACATTTATTTCTTCCTTATAGAGTTATTGATCATTGATTTAGTACCTGCTTATATCATAATTCAACTAGTACGAACCACTTTCGGACAGTGTTCATATCATTGTATCTTCAAAATAATGTTTAAAGCTAGGCAGAAAGTCAATGAATTTTCATAAGAAACTATAGTAGACATGCATATTTGTCATTTAACCACAGTAATCTTCTTGGTAATATTGTATATTCACTGTATGAACAGCTCTCTTGTGAGCCAGAATCTGTGGAACAGTGTAGAAAACGGGTTGCCATAATTAGGAATGACCATTTATGCCCTGACCTCAAGTTTCCGAGGGATCAATGTTATCAAGTTAGTAGTGACACATAGGAGTCAAGTCACTTCAATTAAGAATGTTCTTTCCTTGTGACTTGTGCATAGTTACATTTTATATAAACGAAGCGTACTTGTGTATTTCAGGAGTTTACTTCAACAACCAACATATTGTTCTGTGTTCATGTTTTCTCTCTTCATTGTTCTTGAGTTAGTGAGTCCATAAATATATGCCAATACAATAATTGATAGTACGCAAGTACGGGGTTCAATATGATCGATTAAACGTTTCACAGAATCGTTTGAAGAAACAAAAACAGAAACAAAAATAATACATCTGTAAACTACACAGGAAAACATGATCTGAAGACAGCAATGGCATGAATGTTGACTGAAGCTAGATAATGACATTTACAAGAATGGAACCAATCAATAACTCTAAAATGTCTAGTGTTAATGATAAAAAAATGTATATTTACTAACCAACCAAGATTTGGCTATAGACATATTGCTATTCGGGGAGCAATGTCTTAAAATGTAGACAAATGCCAAACTATAAATTCATCTTAGTATAAGAAATAAACGTTTGCGTTCTTTCACAGGAAGTTGAATTCAGCTGAAGTAATTATCTCTGTAACAAGTTTTAAAATTTATTTCAGTAATGTGAAAGATTAGTTCAATGTTATTTATCATGGAATTCTATTATATTTCCATTAATTTCGATGACAGATCTACAAGACTGGATATCCAAGTTGATTTGACGTTGTTAGGTTCCACAGAGCAACGTCAAGTTCTCATTATTCCTTTTGTTTTCAAAATTAATTGCAAAATCATATCCATGTAATTTTAAGATTATCACTAGAATATATTTAGTTTTGAAACAAGACAAGTATCTGTTATTTTTTTTATTTTTAAAATAAAATTTAATTTGTATCTTTCAACTAAAATCTATATTCTCTGGACGAGTTGACAGAAAATGTACAGCAATGGGTTGCAATGTTCAGCAATATAGTCAGGATTGTATTACTTATTTACCTATGTATTCATATTTTCAGTTTCGCCTTTCATTTTCATTAATGACTTGGAGTTAATTTAACAGCCATTACTCGCCGAGAAATGTTGCGCGGTTAGAGATATAAGTATATTGCTGCAGTTAACCTTCCAATTGTCTCTCATATCCAAGCATGAACATCTGCATACTTGACCATATATCGACCTAAGGTAAAGAAGTAATGGCAGCTAATATAGAAAGGTTTTTCTCTATCCTAATGCAGAGAATTGGAGTTCAAATATCACCATAATTTATTTTCATTCCACTTGAAAAGGAAAAATAACCGTTATGTTATCTAGACCTTTGTCGGCTCTGATTCATGAAATATATTTCCGTTTCGATCATTCCAGGTATTTATGGCTATCTAGAATTACATTATCTAATGTATCCTCCAACTTATTGCAAAAACAATTATCGTGCTTGAGCTTATAATGCCGTGGGAAGATAGTCTCGAATGTTTCCACCAGGACTTGATCGAGGAGGCACTTGTCAAGGGATGGTACGCAACCTAATTCCTCATAAAAGATGGATCGATGTACGGAGCATTATAATATGAATTAAGGACTAAGGATTAAGGACCCGTTATTGAGTATTTAGGATTACAATCAGTTTTTCACCGTTATTGTTCATGGTAATCGCGTATTACATACAAGACCCAGTTTTTTTTTTAATATTTATGAAATACTTATACAGAATTGATAAGAAAGCTATAGTAGCCCTATATTACATCAAGATTTGAATGATTGAATTGTTACAGAAGTATTTGTATCATAGTAGCAAAATACTAAAAAGAAATATACGATTTTTTTTTCCATAAAAAGAATCAATTTTGTCTTCCTCCAATTTGATACATTTTGTCGTGAGTTTGCAAGCGTCATTCAAAATAAGATTGCACTAATTACAATTAATTGTCTATAATAGTGGTTTCAAATTTTGGCACAAGGCCAGCAATTTTGGGGGTTGGGGTACGTCGATTACACCGACCCCAATGCTCAATTGATACTTATTTTATCGTCCCCGAAAGGTTGAAAGGCAAAATCGACCCCAGTGGTATTTAAACTCAAAACGTATAGTCGGAGGAAATGGTAAGTGTTTTGTCCGGCGCGGTAATGATTCTGCTAGGTCGCTATCTATAAGGCAAAGTCGAACTCGGTGGACTTGAAACTCAGAACGTGAAGACGAATAAAATGCCGGTAAGTATTCTGCCCGGTGCGTTAACGGTTCTGCCAGCTCGCCGCCTGAAACGTCTATAATATTGATACACTAGAAGAAATATTATAGATTCGTAACTACTGAGCGAAGTGGGTGAGAGAGAGACAGAGGGTGGGAAGAGTTTACTGGGGGATATACTAATGATCATAGAGAGGGAAATGTGGAACACCATAATTACATACACTTCCACATCGACTTGTGCACTCACGCACGTAAGACATATGGAGTACAATTTTGTTTTGTTTTTTTTTGTGAAATTATATTTTCGGTAAGAATTGATCAATGAAGTTGCTGTGGCAATAGTAAAGAGGCAATACCAAACAATATGTATTTTCTTGTTGAGCATTTTTTTTTAATCTAAGATCTTTTAACGCAATTTACTTTAAAGCAAGCAATTACCGTCTGCTAGGCAAAGAAGATCAATTTTATGTTGTTTGGTATATTATCAAATATGGATAGTAATGATCGATAGAATAAGGAGGTACATGGAACAGATAAAGCAAGAGAATAGCGATTACTGACTGCAACAAGCACCGGAGCAGCAATGGACAAGAGACTATGAATGAGAACAAAAAGAATACTGGAAACGCACACTTGAACCTTATGTCATTAAAGTCAACTATTCTGTAGAATCATTATAATGACAATAAAATCTTAAATAGAACTCAGAATTTGTGTCGGAACAGAAAAATTCTGTTCCCTCAAGTACAGTGTTGTCCAAAAGAACCGAGATTTTTTACCCAGAAATAATACATCAGGTCATCCCAAAAGTTCTGTCCGATTTTACCTTCTTTAAAATTGAATGAAATTTAATAATACTTTAGAAAGTCTAATAGAATTAAAAATTATTTTCATGAATTTGTGTACATTTAAACTAATTAAATATTATTTTATAGAATAATAGAATTAAAATTTCTTTGATTAAAACCCTTTCTAACATGGAAGTATCCAAAGAGCATTTGAGGCACCTAATGCTTTATGAGTACAAACAAGGAAATTCTGCAGCCGAAGCGACTCGAAACATACACTCATTTTATGGGAGAGAATGCTTGAACGAAAGAACTTGAAAATGGTTTGCAAAATTCAGAATGGAGATTTCAGCCTTGAAGATGAAGATCGAACAGGACATCCAGTTGAGTTTGATGATAAGCTCCTTGAGGCATTACTTGAAAACATCCTGCATTACCAGTTGAAGAATTGGCAATAAAGCTTAGTTCAAACCATACAACTGTTCATCGTCATCTTCAACAACTTGGAAAGGTTCCTAAACTTGGAAAATGTGTGCCTCATGAATTGTTCGAAAGCAACCGCAAATCCCGAGTTGACATCTGTTCTTCTCTCCATTCTCGCAAATTCATTTCAACTTTTCTGGATAGACTTGTGACTGGTGACGGAAAATGGATCTTCTATCGAAACGTCGTCAACAGTGGCTTGGTAAAAGGGAAAAAGCTCAACCATAACCGAGAAGGGAACTTCATGGGAAAAAAGGTTCTTTTCTCTATCTGGTGGGATTGCAAAAGAGTAATTCACTTTTAATTGTTACCACCTAATGCAACAATCAATGCTCAAGTCTACTATCAGGAATTAGAGCGTTTGAACCACACTTTGAAGACAAAAAGACCCGCTTTAGTGAACCGAAAAGGAGTGATGTTTCATCAGGACAATGCCCGACCCCACGCTGCAAAAGAAGATCAAATAGCGTGTTTGGGAAAAAATTCCTCATCCACCTTATTTTCCCGACTTTGCTCCTTCCGACTACCATTTCTTTCATAGTTTACAGAATCATTTGGGGAACATAACTTTCGCAAGCCAGGTGGAAGATAAAACTGGCATTTCAGAGTTCTTCACTTTGAAACCAAAAGAGTGTTACATTGATGGGATTAAAAGGCTTGTAAATAGATGGAAGGAAGTCATAGATAATCAGGGAAAGTACATTGATGACTAAATTTCAAGTAATATAACATTTGATCACTTGTCTTTATTCAAAATTCGGACAGAATTTATGGGATGACCTGATAGAATTGTTCTCTTCCTTTAAGCATATTATGAGCTACAATTGCAGCTTTTCATTTGGTTCATTTATAGTGAAAATAAATATAGCTGAAGGTTAAGTATGTAATTAAACGATAGCCAGAAATACTATTATCCACTATGAAAAAAAGCAAAAATGAAGCATAACATGATTAGTTAAGATCTTAAAATGATCAATGTTTAGCCAACGTACATATTGTATACATCGTTATTCAACGTTACAATTGAAGCGTTCAGTTATATGAATAGAGCAGGATATTTAGATAAAGATATGGCTGTGTGGTTAAGAAGCTCGCTTTACCATCGCTTGGCTTCGAGTGCTTGACACATCGAGCAAGTGTCGTCTGCTACAGAAATGGATCCATCAATCCCTGTGAGCAAATTTTGTAGATAGAAACTGTGTGAAAGCCTGTCATATAAATATATATATATATGTATGTGTGAGCGTGTGCATGTCTTGTGTCTGTGTCTGCTCCCCCCACCCCACCCCGCTTTCTAACGGATATTGGCTGAAGTCGATTTGTTCGACTCAATACTTCGAATTGGTAACCCATCATAGCCGCAGTTTAATTGCTGAAACACGTGAAGGATTAAACATAAAATAACCCTGGATAGATTTTGGAGATGCACGTGCAAATCAAGGTAATGACTTTCTTCGTAATGTAGAACTTAGTTTCAATCGATATCTAGAAATAAATAGTATAACTTGCCATCGTTTAAAGAAATTGATGCTGCATTTATTAGTGAAAATGGAGTTTCTCCTGAGAACAGGGATGTTGAATTTTATTTAAGAAATATATCTGCCAAATTAACAACCTATTTGTGATGCTAATGGTGTAACCTGCTACATTTTTCTAACGAAGAATTTGAGTGGTTAATTGTAATCGAGCACCATGAAGTTCACAAGACACGTGATCTCAGCTCAGCATCTATGTAACAATTTTACGGGCTTCATCTCAAGTTTAGGCATGGGTTCATTTTATCATTAGAATGGCTATCCCCACCCAAAAAGAACATTTCGTGTGATATGTAACGACTGTCGTTTGCAGCTCAGTTGGAATAATCCTCATTTCTACTGTCCACTTAATTACTACAAAACTTATTTTGAAAATGCTATGGCAGTAGCAGCAAAATTTATTAACCCAGGCATTTTTAAACATTCTTACACAAGTAATTAGCGGAGCCTAGAAACTGAGAATAATTTACAGCAGAATGTAACATTGGAATATCACCCAGACTAAACGGCAGGTTTTAATTCTTTTGCATATTTGTATCCATATTAGGATACTGTCTCAAAGAATTTTGGAAGAATCAATCGGCGCTAGTATATAGCTTAAAGGTGATACTTATTCTGTACTTCTCATTTTACCAAACCACTAAGTTCTGGGGACAAAAACAAACTTATACCATTTGTCAAGCTATGGGTGGGCAAAGACAAAGATACATCTGCACGCATGATGACTATCCCCACAATCTCCGTCTTCTAAATTCACTCATAAGGAATTAGTCGCCCTAGAAGGTTATAGTGAAAATCACTTGTAAACCGAAATTCCGAACTGAGAGAGCAAAATTAGAAATGCAGATGACATTTATACAGCAATATCCAATGAAAACATTTTCATTGCAGAATCTTGGAAAAAAATAATCGTACTTAGAATATGATGTATTAATAATACTGTTTCTTTTTGTATAGAAAAGGAAACATTTAGACACAAGAAAAATTTTTGAAATAACGTAGAGAAAAACCTTCGACAATAGATGTCTAATGTAAATGATTAGCAATAACAGCGAAGACGTAATAACGTAATTAGAGTGCGTTTCACATTCCATTATGTAAGCGATCACAAGTATTGCTGTAAAATGTCTTCCTGTTGGAGAAATAAATTTCTTGTGCATACAAAATTTGAAATATTTTCATGTGTTAAAGTATAAAAAAATTCACTAATTTCATTACTAAGTTTCTGTTGAAATAAAGTGTATCTACTTGCGAAAGGTTTGTTGAAGATGAGAAAATTAAGTTCGAATTGTCTCGTATATAAGTTATAAGTCTTACTTGTCCTAGAAGCCACATGGAAGTTATCTCACTATATGATATATAATAAGTCCACATTTTCTAAAGCTTAGCCTTTTAAGTTCATTACCAACATAGAAAGTATTTTTCAAGTGAACAAACTCTTCAAGTGATTCGAGCTTAACCATGAAAGTGAAAACTTACGCTTCTACTTGTATTTTGAAATTCTTAACAATGTATGTTCAATGAACGTGATGAAAAATTACAAGTCGGATGAAACATCTAGGGAAGAGGTAATCGTACATAATATTTGCATGACGCATCTGCGGAAAAGGAGCAATCTTTTATCATCTGTCCTTTACTTATTTCAGCCATGAGACTGCAGCCACGCTGGGGTAGAATCTTGAAGAATGAATTGACCTCAGTACTTTTTTGACGAACCGCAAATTTACGGGGACGTAGACATTACAATACCGGTTGTCAAACGGTGGTGGGGAACAAACACGATACAAAGACACACACACACACGCGCGCACACACACACACATACACACACGCACACACACACGCGCGCACACACACACACGCACACACACACACACACACACACACACACATACACACACAAATACACACATGCGACGGGTTTCTTTCCGTCTACCAAATCCACTCACAAGGCTTTGGTCGGCTCGAGGCTATAGCAGAAAAACTTCCCTAGGATGCCACTTAGTGGGACTGAACCTGGAACCGCGTGATTGGAAAGCGAGCTTATTACCACACAGCCATACATTTACCTGCCGTATGCAATATTTTGCTGTAAGAACTCGATCTACCTACCTACCTTTAAATGGTATTTTAGAACAACTGCCATTAAATGTCCAAACGTATTTTAGCATTGATCAAACAGTTAGTGATAATCAGGTAGATAATGAATATTAGGCATTAAAATTGTTTAACTGATTTACACTATCTTTACGTGCTACTGCATGGATTGAATTTTAAAATAGGATCACATGTAATGCTGTTACATAATATGTGAATTCAGCTATGCCTTGTAATGAATGGAACTAGACTACAAATTGTTGACATAACTAGTAATTACTTTGGATGTTTGTTAGTAAGTGGTACTTTACCAGGTAGGTGAACGCTAATAGCTAGAGCTGAATTGGACTAAGTGATACAAATTTGCCGTTTACTGTTTAGAGAATTCAGTTTCCTGTTTGATTAGCTTATTCAAGCATAACTGATAAAACACAAAATCACGAGTGCAAGTGCTTAATAAGATAAGGATTTACTTACCACAAATCGGTATTTAGCTATGGACGGTTATATGCTGCATTTTACACGGTTAGGATATAAAGTGAGGCTGTTAGAGCTATTAGTACTAAGAAAGACAGCGGAGGAAGCTTAAGCCCTAAAAATGTTCAATGTTAGAACGTATTAAATTCATGGCTTGAATTTATGATCACAATGTTTACCTGAGTATGGTATGTACTATGTATTAGCTACCTCACCAAATTAAGTTTAAACATTCAAATATGTACTAGAGTAATAACTGTACCTTCGATGGGATTTCTACCGCTCCATTCAATTATACCAGGCTGAGTCAAATATTTTTCGTATTTCGAGCGTTAATTAATAGTTGAAACAAATTACACACGAAAAGCGTCTGTTCTTCGAAATATATCTCGTAATATTCTATTGTCTGTCGCCATCGTTGTTCTAGAAGCTCACTTCCACGCTTATGACATTTGGCTGCTTTAGAAGCCAAACATTTCCTGCATATAGTTTCAACAGTAATTCACATTCTTGAACCGTATACCTTACAGGAAATGTGACGATATGGTAGTACCAAGTCTGGGCTGTAGATCTTGCTACTACTACTACTACTACTACTACTACTACTACTACTACTACTACTACTAATAATAATAATAATAATAATAATAATGATGATAGTAATCTTTCCTCACGATGAACTCAACGGATATCCGGAGCCGTCCTGCAATCGTCAACACCAGTTCGACAAGGCACCAGAAGACAGCAATGCCACGATATTGGACTAATGCATGCAGAACGGTTTCATCTTGGGTCAAAGGCAAAACAAAAATGGACAATACAAAACAAGGAACGAGTGGAATGCAGTGGAATGCAGCACAAAACAAAATAACAAAAACAATCAACAAAAGATTCAGTTACAAAATTCCCCACAAGCGTGGAGTTCCGCACAGGGACCACCAAGCACCTGATACATCCTGGTTACCCTGACCACCAAGGACACCTGAGCAAATTACTCTCTACTTCTCAAACCCTACGGCTTACAAGTGTATGGTTAGAGTAGGCCCATTCCCACGGGTCATACTCGCAACATTCACTCACCTTTCAACAAAATCATCAGGGGCAGCACTTCCCCTTCCATCCTCATCTTTCTTTTCCAGTGAACTTGAAAAAGTTGATGAGAGCTTTGCCGAAGAGGAAATATCTATCTTCAGTCCTTCTAGCCTCGTTTACCACACTACCTCTTCTGCAATAGCCACCAGATAGATGGAAACCGCTTCCCCTTCCCAGCCAAAAGAAGGCAACGGCTTGATCGATCCTCACGATGAACTCAACGGATATCCGGAGCCGTCCTGCAATCGTCAACACCAGTTCGACAAGGCACCACAAGACAGCAATGCCACGATATTGGACTAATGCATGCAGAACGGTTTCATCTTGAAGATGTCTGTCTGACAATACTTCCGCGCCTGTACAGCTTGTCTCGAACCGGCAGAGTTCCCCGGTAGCACTGAAAATCCAGGGATTTCTGGGAATTATTTCTAGGCTCCGGTAAGAATGCCCTCCGGAAAAGGCCAGCTAATTTATCCCTCCCGATGCTCAGAGTTTCCACGAGGACATCATCACACTTGTCCACCATTAATCCCCTATAGTACTCTAATGTGGAATTTCACCGGCCGCATTGTCGGACTGGAAGAGAACTGTGAGCATTAGCTGCCCTACCTCGGTTTACGCTCGATCCCAGACTGTAACTCAGTCAATGAGACGAACTGTGGGAAACCCCGGCTAACGCATGACAACTACACCCACTCACCATTAAGGAAACTCTGGAGCTTCACAACCTCAGAGCATGTCTGCGCATCATTAACTAGCCCCTCCTCCATTCAGCGGCTGCTGGCGGCAAATGGACCGTTTGACGAGTGAAACACATCCCTTCCACCGAAAGCGGAAGAGCAAGCCCTCGAAATTTATCAGCCACAAAGGAGGACAACGGATGATGGCCAGGCAGTAGTAGAGGAAGAAAGTGATACACGCATTCGGTGTCTTCATCCTACCCTTTAGGGACAGCTTCCCATTTGCCCATTTCTCAGTGAGACTAGCCACGCTGCTCGTGACCTCCCTCTTGTTCGCCTGGAGGTCCAAACTAAACCGAGCAATTTGACAGGTCTTTCCGTCCAGCAATCCACGACGCTGTCAAACAGTATGGACCTGCATTTGTAGGTGCTGAGCTGCAGGCCTACTGACTTCTGATTAATCTATGCTCCTGTCCCCGCTTTGTACTCACGGCAATGCTGATTACCTTGATTTTCGAGATGTTCGACGCTATTACGGTGACGTCGTCCGCATAAGCCCACACGAACCTTCTGCATCCTAGTTCATGCGGGATGTCCCTCGAAACATCCAACTTTTGCAGAAATCGCTCGAGAGCCAGCACGTGCAATAGGGTTAAGAGAGGGCATGGCTGATGAACCAACAGTGCGATACTAAATGATTCCTTTCGGTAGTCATTTACTTTGAACAGCAAACAACCGATTCTGTACCAAACAGCGATCCAGTCTCTGAAAACGGCTGCTGCGAGGAGAGTCTCCAAATATTGGTCGTTGACCCTACCAAAAGCTTTTGATGGATGTAATCTGATCAGAGCCCTACCCATGCCAAGTTCCTTACCTACCCTCTCTATGATGTAGCGCATGAGTGGAGGTCGTCGTGGATTGATCTGTTTGGGATAGCACAAGTCTTCGCATCACCAAGATTATCGACGACAAATCCAAACGTCTTGGTTAACACCTTTGTTGGCCAAAATCTGGTGTTCTTCCAGTGTTTTTTCATCTCTTGTTCCTGAGGTTGATGATGCCGGTGTTTGGGAAGTAGGTGTTGCTTTTGTTGTTGATCATTGTAGGTTTAGATTGTGTGGCTTTTGTGGATCTATCGTTGGCTGGAAGATGATTCTATGCTTCCCTGTCTTCATTTAGGGGCAGAAAGCTCTCAAGTGTCCAGTCTACCTTCTCATGTTAGGTAGCACCGAGGCTTTCAACCCCCAATCGTATTATGTAGCTCTTCCCTCCAGGAAGTTGAATGAGATGTAGATTATTGTGGATCATGTCTGGTTTGATGCAGCGTAGCACCACCATACTGATACCAGATCATTTTCAACAAAGGTCCGCTTCACCTCCAAGAGGCTCTTACTCCCTTCCAAAACCATGCATACTAAAATCCTCCATGCATATACTTCAGACGAAATTTCTGAGATCTTCAATCTCGCTGTCCTCCTTCCTAAATGCGATGGATGGAGCTCATATTATTCGCTTTGACAGGGAACCAGAGTATTGGTTGACCAACGCTTCAGTCTTGAAGAGCACTGAAATGCCCACAAATTTCTTAGCTTTCGATATATACTGATTGCCAGACATCATTTCTTTTAGTGTGCCTTCCACGTCTACCTGACTAACCGCCTCAGGCTGCTTTGTGTTTATGGAAACATTTATAAATTACTGCTTATTTTTATGTTCTTGCCAACACCTCTGTGAGGATGGCTTTATTCCCCAGCGCTTTTCCCAGCCCTATCAGTTTCTTCGCAGCTGCTGCTGCAAACGTATTATTGCTTCTCTTGTTGTTGATGTAGTCATTATTCACGTCGGAAATAATGGTATCGTTTAAGGTGACGAGGCTACTACTGGTTATTTTTCCCTCTAACATAAAGTTAGTTTCAGCAGTGGCGGTGAGGGTGGAGTTTGGGGTGGTAGTAGTGAAGGTAGCGGTGCAGTTGGTAGTGTCCGTGCTCTGAGTTTTATTGTTGTCGCTGTTAGTTGATGTCTTGTAATTTCTCACTTATTGTGAGGTATTCAGCTTCATATTTAGAATTACATTTCCCTTGCTGTGTTGTCACTGTAGCTGTTGTTGCTGCCGTTTGCTGTCATAGTGGTCTACTGTACTTTGAAGTTGCTGAGTGCTGATCTCTCCTTCGATTTGTCGGTAGAAGACGGAGAACTCTTGTAACTCAATATCAAAGGTACCTCTTACTTCCTCTTCAAATGTCTTTCAGTAATTCTGATGTTGACTCGTTTGTTTTTAAAATTATTTTTCTAAACTAAAATGAAAGTCTTCTTTTCGAAGTTGAGCTCTCAAAGACGCCAAACAAAGTAACTAAACCTTTGCAATTAAAAACATTTGGAGACAAAAATTAAAGCAATAATATTACGAGAGGAAGGAATGCTTTCAGCTAGAACGAATAATAATAATGACGACGACGACGATGATGATGATGATGATGATGATGATGATGATGATAATTATAATAATAATAATAATAATAATAATAATAATAATAATAATAATAATAATAATTAGAAGAAGAAG
>NC_068988.1:70499084-70503727 GCF_001194135.2 Octopus bimaculoides | reverse complement strand
GAGGAGGAGGAGGAGGAGGATTTTTGTAGAGGAGAGGTAAGTCGATTAGATGGTATTCATGTTATCGACCCCAAAAGGTTCAAAAGCAAAGTTGACGGTCGGCGGAACTTCAACTCAGAACTTAATAAAGGACGAAATGCTGCTAAACATTTCTCCTGCTAACGATTCTGCTATCACGGCACCTTGCTACTATTGATCATGATTTCAAATTTTGATACAAGGCCAGCAAATCTGGGGAGTGGGTAAATAAAGACGAGATGCCGTTAAGCATTTCGCCAGGTGTGCTAATGTTTGTCATTTTCGCCGCCTTCATAGAAATAGTAATCCTTTCTACTAGAGACATAAGATAGGAAATTTTGGTGGAATAGGGTGGTAATCGATTACATTGATCGCAGTTCACAACTGTACTTATTTTATTAACGCCAGAAGGATGAGAGGCAAAAGTGCCCTCGGTAGAATTTGAACACAGAACGTAACGAAGGACAGATGCTGCAAATAACTTTGTCCGGTGTGCTAACGATCCTGTCAGCTCGCCGTCTTAGTAGTAGTAGTAGTAGTAGTAGTAGTAGTAGTAGTAGTAGTAGTAGTAGTAGTAGTAGTAGTAGTAATAATAATAATTGTTATAATCCTTTCTACTAAAGACACAAGGCTTGAAATTCTGAAGAAAGGGAGTAGTTAATTACATCGACCCCATTGCTTAACTGACAATTAATCGGCCCGAAATGATGAAAGGCTCAGTCGCCTTCAGGGGCATCTGAACTCAGGAACGAAATGCCATTATGAACATTGTTCGGTGTGCTAACAATTCTGCCAGCTTGCAACCTTAATAATAATAGTAACAACAACAACAATGATAATACAAATGACAATAATAATAATAGCTAGAGGGACCCGAGGAATTTCCACGAACCGATTGATAGAATGTTGAGTAAATAATAAACTTTTTTCTACATATATGTATGTATAAAAATAACGCATTGGAGAAAGGAGTAATTAAAATCTCTGCATATAAAATAGAATAATATACTTAAGCAGTAAATACTAAAATTATGTATATTTATGCAGTTCTATTTACAAATACATAAAATTTAGCTATTAATTCTATCCTTTTTTAACATACAATACTCATAGGCTGGGAAAATAGACAACACATAGAGATACCTGTGAGTGTCCACCATGTGTGCAAAGACTGGCAATGCCAATCAGACCGTGGTACTCCCACCTCCCAACAGAGAGCCATGCCAATTTACTCCGATATAAATACCGAAAACAATTGACCTATATATATGTACAAAACTATATAATACATGATACATATAAATAGTTTCCTCTTTTGAAAGATATTCATTTCATATACATACATGCATACATACATACATACATACATATATATATATTTATATATATATGCTTGTGCGTGTGTATGTGTGTGTGTGTCTGTGAGTGTACATATAAACCAAGGACACATACCTAATGCAATCAAGGGTCTCCAGACTTTCTGAAAATATGTCTCTCCTAGAAGTCAGTACTTCTCGGCAGACAATTTTCTTAGTAACAGTTCGGCCTCTTCTCCTCCTTTGTCTGTCTGTCTGTCTCCATCACCTTCACCCTTACATCTGAGAGTTTGCGAGCACATACTACTGCCCGTGACTGAACACTGACTGAAGTAAGAACAATCCAACCTTCTCAGATGTCTGCCCCTGTGACTTGTTAATAGTCATGGCAAATGACAAACGGACAGCAAAGTGGGGTCTCTGCAAGATGATTGGCAAGTTAGGGTCGCTTGGAGCAAGCTTTATTCTGGGGATGAGAATACGTCTGTCAATTAGTGAGCCGCTAATCAAGGAAGCCTCGATTTATGGCCACTACTTCCAGTCTTGTACCATTGCAGAGTCCATTCTGGATAGAAATGTTACGAAGAAGCATTATTACTCAGCCGGGTAAAGTCTGTCCCATCAAAAGAAGTACAGGAATTTTGGAATAAAATTTGGGCAGAAGAAAAAACACACAATGAAAAGGCTCCTTGGATTAATAGAATATCTACAGACGTAGACTCCTTAGAATTAAGGTAAAGGATGTAAGATCTGATCTCAGGATATCAAACAAACGGAAGTCTCCAAGAAAGGATAACATTCTTAAATCTGGTTGAATGCCTTCCCAGAGAGCCATAAACTGCTAACAAAACTTTACAACAATGTTTTGCAATAACCTAGTATGACACCTTCTCGGTTAGTTAATGGTATAACATTCCTACTTCCAAAAAATGAAGAAATAGATAAACTAAAATATTATACACCCATAACCTCCTGCTTAACAACAATGTATAAAATACTAACATCTGTCTTAACTGAAAATACCAATAGTTTCTTAATAGAAAGTGGCATATTCCCTAATGAGCAAAAGTATGTAAATGTGGGTTCTATGGTTGCAAAGATCAGGTACTCATCAATAAGATGATTTAGGAAAATTGTCACAAACGACACAAAAACTTGTCGATAGCCGGGATAGACTGTAAAAAAGCTTTTGATAGTCTACCACATAGCTGGATTAGGAAATGTCTGGAAATGTATAAAATAGCTCCTACTCTACGAAACTTTTTTATCTGTAAGTATGAGATCATGGAGAACCACACTGACGTTGAACAATGATAATGAATCTCCCATCGCTGGAGATGTAGGAATTTCATGTGGCCTTTTCCAGGGTGACTCTCTATCACCAATCCTCTTTTGTCTAGCCTTAATGCCTCTCTCGAAATTGCTCGATAATGTACAATACGGGTATAAAATGTTTGATAAAAATATAAATCATCTCATTTGTATGCATGATTTGAAGCTCTTTGTAAAAAATAACCAACTACAGGTTTTACTAGCGATTGTTAAACTATTCAGTGATGACATCAGGATGCAATTTGGTTTTGATAAATGTGCAAAAGCTACCTTTATCAAAGGTAAAATGACAGAAACATCCAACGTTAATCTTGACCAGCAGAATGTCATAAAGAAGTTAGAACCAGCGAGCTGAAAGCTACAAATACCTAGGGGTATTTGAAGGTGACGGAATCAAGCATTCAGCAATGAGGGAAAGGATCAGAAGAGAATGTTATCGCAGAGGCAATACTCAAGACAGAGCTAAATGCAGGAAACATGATTGAATCGATCAATACTTTAACCATACCGGTCGCGACTTATAAATTACAACATCATTAACTCGTCAATTACTGAAATATGTAATCTTGAGAGAAAAATACGAAAATTGTTGACAACACATTGAATGCACCACTCTAAGGCAGACCAGACATAGAACGACTTTACCTCCCAAGCAAAGAGGGTGGCCGTGGGCTTTTACAACTGGAATTAACAATGAAAATTGCCAGAATTGGCCTAGACACATACCCACCTGATAAACTCAAGCAAAGGAATATCTAAGTGAATTCGAAATACAAAAGATTCCAGAATTAAACATACTAGAAACAAGCACAGAAAAAGTTAAACATATGAAAACTTGTGCTAACACTGCTGCTTTAGATATTCTAATTGATAAATGTCAAGATAACCTCTCAATGACAAATACCCCAAAAAAGCTAGTAGTGCCGATTTTGACAAATCCCTTACCCGTCAATGGTTAATGTCTTCTGGCTTAAAATCAGAAGCAGAAGGGTTTATCATAACAGCCCAATATCAATGCCTACCTACAAGGAACTACCAGGCCAACATATTAAAGAACAAGAGTAGCCCAACATATCGTGTATGGGAACAACAAAAAAAAAATGAAACCATTGATCATGTTGTCTCTATATGCAGCCTTCTTGCGCCTACCGTGTATCTCAACAGGCATGATAAAGCAGCACAATATATTTTGGGGGTAATTTGCAAAAACTTGGACCGGCCCTATTATAAAAACTGGTGGGAACACAAACCAACTCCAGTACTTAAAAATGATCACATTTCACTCCTCTGGAACTTCACCATTCAAACTGACAGAAGGATAGATGCGAATAGGCTAGACATTATACTGAAAGACTTCAGACAAAAATCATTACCTCATCATTGATATGACTGTCCCGATCGACAAAAATGTATCTGTCAAGACCTACCAAAAACATGGGAACTGCCCATATCCTAGATAATATACTGTCTATGTAATCTCAAATTTAAAAACAAACACCATAAATTTCTTATGTGCTCTTAAACATTCTCTAGAAGAATACAATGTCCAAAACCAAATATATGACACCCTAGGCATAACACCAACATGAACTTCTAACATGTTGTCCCTTGAGGTCTCTGGATGAGACTTGGAGTCAACTTGTACAAATATAAAGCAAAAGTCAAACATATAATAACAACAACAACAATAATAATAATAATAATAATAATAATAATAATGATAATAATAATAATAATAATAATAATAATAATTATAATAATAATAATAATCTGCTCTCAGGAGGTCAAGCAAATGGAAGTCTCCAGGAAAGGATAAAATTCCTAACTTCTGGTTGAATGCCTTCCCAGAAAGCCATGAACTGCTAACAAAACTTTACAACGATGTTTTGCAAAATCCTAGTTTGATGCCTTCTTGGCTAGTTAATGGTTTAACATTCCTGCTTCCAAAAAATGAGGAAACAAACGAACCAAAAAATT
>NC_068988.1:70494515-70496948 GCF_001194135.2 Octopus bimaculoides | reverse complement strand
GGCTCTCATGGCTTCTGCTCTTAATTGATTGGAAGTGTTATCATGTACATTGTTTTGTCTTGGTATAAAAATATGGGCTACAGCAAATATTCTGCTTAATACCACAGATTTGCTTGTCAGTTGTTTGACCTTAATTAGTTGAGCATGTATGTCCCTTGGTGGCTGACGATATGTGCATCTCTGATCATGAACAGAAATAGTGGGGGAGCATCATAGCTATGTGCTGAGAGGAATTCTTTGGGGTTTGAATAATTCACCTTTGGAAACATGGGTGTTTTGCTCAACATCCTTAAACAAACCTTATTCAGGGACCTTTTGAGCAGGATGGGCTACTCGACCTGAAAAAAATTCTAACTGGGCCCCACCTTCGAGGTCATGTGCTGTTTATCTTGATGCGAGATCACCATGTCGCGTACATATGGTTGTGATGCATGTGCCTGGTGTACCCTTATCAGTCGGGTAGTCATAATGGGTATACTGGGCTTCGTATATTTTACCCCTTTGTCACTTTGAGTGCATGCACTGCTCTCTCACTCAATAATAATAATAATAATAATAATAATAATAATAATAATAATAATAATAATAATAATAATAATAATCCTTTCTACGATAGGCACAAAGCCTTAAATTTGGTGGGAAGAGACTAGTGGATTACATCGAATCATGTGTTTCACTGGTACATAATTTATTAACCCGAAAGGATGCATGGCAAAGTCGATTTCAGGGGAATTTGAACACAAAACGTATAGACGGACGAAGTGAGCTAAGCATTTGCCTGGTGTGCTAACGATTCTGCCAGCTCACTCCTTAGTAGTAGTAACAATAAACGCTTGAAATTTTGGGGCGTTGGGGGACTACTTGATTACATAGAAATTTTGGGTTGTCTTCCCGCTAACGGTTTTGAGCTGCTGGTACAATACAGTGAGCCCCTGGCAACATTCTAGATGACAAGCGCCCAACCTTGATCTACGTTTGACCCATGACTGAAGCTCAGTCAATGAAATGAGCTGCGGAAAGACGTGTCGCACGAATGACATCCACACCAGGTCACCCTTATTTTCGTTGTCATCCACATCATCGGAGTGAATTTAATATTTCCGTACGTACGACAGCCTCAAATCGTGGCGCTGCATCATTAAGGATGGCATCCCAAAACTACATGGTGTCGGTGTTGACAGCAGATGGATTTTTTGACCACTGAAACCTGACACTTCTATAAGAATCAGAAAAGCAAGCAGCGCTTTAATCTGGTCACAGTTTTCTTAAGACATAGTACGACGGCTAGGTGGTAGTACACAACCGAGGCGATATATGCATTTGCTCCTTCTGCCTGACATTTCAGAGACAGCTTCCTTTCTGTCCATTTCTGGGTGAACTCGGCCACCCTAATACAAACTCTTACCAGTCCGAACGAAACACTGAGGACTTTCCCTCGTACTCTCCGTCCAGCGGCGGAAATCACTACTAATCGACTTGCCTCTACAAGAGCCTAGTTGCAGACCTACTGACTTGTCCCGGTTTATGTGTGCTCCTGTGCATTCCTGATATTCCTTCAGTATAGTGTTAACCTTTTCTATTCCCGAAGAGTCTGACACCATGATAGTGACGTAGTTCGCGTTTGCAGACACAACTCTTCTGTGACCTAGTTACAGCGGGACACCCCTCAAATTTGCCACTCTTCGCAGCAAGGGTTTTAAAGCTAAAATATATAAAAGCGTGGAGATGGAGTATCCTTAGCGTACCGAACGTTCACTACTGAAAGGTTCCGAGATGTAGCCATTCCGTTGACAACCAAGCATGTGCCACCATATATTGTGGTGATCCAGCCTCTGAAGACGGGACCTAAACCGACAGCTTTTAGGACAGACACTAGATAGCGATGGTCCACCCTGTCAAAAGCTTTGGAGTGGTCCAAACTGACCAGTGCCCCTCCAAAGCCCGATCTATTTCCGACCCGTTCTAGGATGAATCGCATGAGGTGGAGATTGCCGTGGATAGATCTACCGGGGATCGCACGGGTTTGTGCATCTCAGACTATACTACCGACAACAAACGCCAGCCTCTTGGCGAGGATCTTAACTAAAACCTTTAACTCAGTGATGAGTAGTTATGGGCCTCAGGTGTTCAATCACATCCTCCTCGTTCGGATCGTTTCTCAACAGCATCACAACACCCCCGCTCACACGACTAAGAATGCGTCCCTTTTATTGGCAGGAGCAGTAGAGAGCTGCTAAAACCGGGGCAAAGAGGTCCGATTTGTGAGCATATATTTCATAGGGCAGACCATCCAACCCTGATGATTTGCGCCCCACGCAGCGGCCCGATACATCTTCCACTTGCTCCACTGAAATCAGCTTCTCGCAGACAACAACAATAACAATAATAATAATAATAATAATAATAATAATAATAATAATAATAATAATAATA
>NC_068988.1:70489547-70494351 GCF_001194135.2 Octopus bimaculoides | reverse complement strand
ATGGAGTTACATATCTGCTTATATATGTAATATCCATTAATGCAATTATCTGCATAATTTCGCACAGGAAATGAAAAATTTGAAATTTTGTAGATTAATCTTCATGTTTTTTTTTAGGTATAGAAAATATATGAATAATATATATGAATATTTTCATATTGTGTACATTCTCTACCACAACCTACCATAGATATGTTTACATATAAAAATGAACATAAAAACAAGCAAAAAGAAACAATATTTCTAAATCTTTTCTAACTTTTATTTTACCATTCACAGTTTATTTAAAATAGAAGACCAACAACGCTTCAAGATTGTGCAACCTAAAGAAACCATACAAATATATTCCATGAGGGACATTCCTTACAATTTGTTGTTTTTTGTATTATTGTCGGATCATGTTCTCTTAAAGATAAAAATACGAAGGAGGAGGGCTGAATAATGTCTTTTATCGAAATAGAATAATATCCTAAAGTTGTTTCATACTAACCATTCAAAAATCTATTGACATCGATGACAGAAAGACAGATTGATATTTCAAATACTTTGCTTAAAAGTTGAAGCTGACATCTGAGACACTTTCACTTTTATACGTCTGTCTTTCTCTAATACTCTATCTCTTTGTCAGAGGAGTTCATTAGAAAATTACTATTTAAGCTCTCATTTTAAATCCTTATATCTAAGACACGATTGAGAGTATTTTGAATGAAGAAATAGCCGCGGAACTAGTAAACTTTTCACAATATTTAGTTTTAACAATATTAGATGAGATTTCTCAAATTTCAAATCCTATGACGGGCAACTGGTGTTAATCACCATAACGTTTGAGAAAATTAGCATTTATTATGTACCGGAATATATTCAGCAACTATACTGCTTCCGATTGAATTTGTTCTTTTATGAAAGGAATCAATTCTATGGTTATTGGATGATCGCATAAAGGATACGTAGTCAAAATCGTTCTGTGATATAGATTCGATTTCACACTAAAAGACATAATACTTAAATTTACACAAACTTTACACAAAATGTATTGACAAGTACTTTTCTTGGCGTTAGTTTGGAATCGAAATGGGGGAATATGAACTTGCTTCACAAAGTGCTTAATTTTAGCTTCTACTCCATGTTCACAACATATATTTTATTTTTATACGACACAACATAAAAAAGAATTGTGCATTCTTCATGTATCTTAATATATGTAGTGTAGTGGAGAGCGAAGCTATTTGCTGTGCACCGGCAACGTTATAAAATTGTTACAAATGTAAATTGATGCATTCTATCATAATACATATTAATCTCGTAAGCTTTTAGCTCGCTGAGGTCTTTGCGAAAGTAATGAGTACAAAAACTCTTCAGTTACTCCTTTTAGATCATTCAAGATTTGAACAATAGCTAAACACTGTGAAGCAAATACGCGTGCTTATCGAGAAAATTAGCATCAGTTTCATTTACAATTTGGAACCATTTTCTCTTATTCAATTATTAATACTGCTAAGGTAACGAAGAGTAAGAAAGTCTGTATATTTGTGTGCTAAGATTCTGTATATAGCAAGAAACATTTGCCCCAGGTGCTACACGGTGAGATTGAATTTGAAACAACATGTTCATAAAGCGAATTTCTTTATTGCATAATCATGACTGTGCCTATGTATAGATTCACTTCTAAAGATACAACAATGCAATAATAGTAGACATGGAGTTGCAACAGCAACAGCAACATCAACAACTTTTCTCGTAGCAGCAGCAACAGCAGCAGCAATAACAGCAGCAACCGTAGCAGCAAAAGCAGCAGCAGTAGTGGAAGTAAGATTCATTGATAACATCGGTGAATGAAATCAAATATGCATGAAAGAGCTTCAATTAATAATTGAAATCAGTTGCAATTTATAACTGGTGTTTCTAATATTGCCCCTGAAGGGATAATAATCAGTATCTGCTTCTTATTTACATTTTAAATTTTAGAAGGATGGACACACCCACAACTATAATCAAATGTTAAAGTTGCTGTTCATCTTCAACTTGAAGTTGATTATTGTTTTGCGAGACGTGATAAGAAAAAATATCTAAAGTAAGTTTCGTTGGATGAGATATAGAATGGATGACAAGAGATGAACAAGAACTGAACAAGGGAATACAACGGCAGATTGTCTATCAAACAACATTACTATAAGCAAAAGGCTTGATAATTTTAGAGACGGGTCTACTCAATTACATCGGTCCCCAGTATGTGATTGGCAATTATTTCATCGACTCCAGAAGGATGGAAGGCAACGTGGGTGTCAGTGGAAAGTGAAATCAGACGGTAAATACGGATGAAATGCCTTCAAACACCATTAGTAACCTGTTCTAATATAGGCAGAAGCCTGAAACTTGGGGTGGAGATTAGTCGGTTTGATTGAACGTAGTAGTCGACCTCAGCGGAATTTGAACTCAAAGCGTTACGACAAACAAAATAACACTCAAAATTATTGTCCAGTTTGCTAATGATTCTGCCAGCTGGCCATCTTAAGCGCCATCAATAATCCTTTATACTGTAGACACAAAGCCTGAAACTTTGGAGGAGGGGCTAGCCGACTACATCGACCCCCGTGCGTAACTGGTACTTATTTCATCGACCCTGAAAGGGTGAAGTCGATCTCGGTGGAATTTGAACTCAGAACGTAACGGCAGACGAAATACCGCTAAGCATTTCGCCCGACGTGCTAACGTTTCTGCCAGCTCACCGCCTTAAAGAACCATTAATAATGACGAAGTGAATGACTTTTTACTAAATCGGAAAATATGAACTCTTCTTTCAAGTTTTTAATCACCTAAAAAACAACTAACACGGGATTATGAAATAACTAACTTGACAAATTTCATACAAAAATGCGTTTAAGTAATTGCAATAAATTAAAAGACAAATTTAATTAAGTAGCAATTACATTTTATTACAACGCGATTAAGAGTCAACAAATTTATCATATTGAAATATAAATCCCATAATATTTAGAAATATTTTTGGAAGTTCTAAATATCACTTAAATTATATTTTAGTTAATTGGAAATAGAAAACTGATCATTTAAAATGAATGAAAATTATCCTTGTAATAGACAGTTTAAAACATCTCGTCTGTCACTACAAGGGATACCAAATTTGGACAGCTAAAAGTAAAGAAATCTATTATAAAAGACAAGCGCATCACCGTGTCTGTCTGTTGCAACATCGGTAATAGCGATTGATGAAGGGCCGGATTCAAGATATACGCCACAACATATTTTTACAAGAAGGGGAGAACAAAAAGTTGTTGTTGAAAGAGAAATAGAGTGTGTCTGTGTGTGTGATCGTGTGCGCGTGTGTTTGGGAGTACGTGCGTGCGTGTATGCGTGAAAGATAAACTGATAGATAGAAAGTTATATAGATAGATAGATAAAGAGAGAGAAGACTACATTTTTAGTTCTACAGTTAATGTCAGGGTTAATCATACGTACCATGCGGTTATCACTGGTGCATGTGGTAATCTCAAAGGAGTACGCTCTGTATAGTTTTGATCTGATGGAGCTCCCTGGCTTTTCAACGATCTTAATATTGAGTTTGGCCTCTTTAGAGCTTTCCTAAATCTTCAGGTTAGTTCTCCAATAGGCGTGGCCACCACAAACATAAACTCTTGATATTTTCTGTTTTGTGCCACGTGGTCACCCTGTTTGCTTCATCACAAATTCTTTGTATCCTATTCCAGTCTTTACTTCTATATCTAGTGCAGGTGCCACTGGTTTCATTACATATAATGCTATCTAATTTCTAGCTCCCCTGTATACCCGAACCCTATCTTTCTGGTCATACCAACAGAATTGCATGCGTTGCATGAAGTTCTGTACCTGTTTCTTTGTTTCATAGGGATCGCATTATGGGGACACGTTGTTTATTATCCTAAGTCTGCTATAGGTATGTTGACTTTCATGTTGTGTTACAAAGCTGATTTCTTGTGAACAACATATTTCGAAGCTATGGGTTTCCTGTAGTAGGAGTGGAAGAGCTGCACTCTGTTGTTCACAGTTTCTCACCAAAATTCAATCCTGAACACAGGGAGTCTATTGTTATGGTGCTTAGTGGGGGTAATCTATAGTTACCTTGATACTTTGGTGGATGGAGTTAGCTACGTACAGGATGTTCTTCATTAGGCTTCTCTCGGTTTCTACATTACAGTTACTGCACTTTGTCCTAACTAGAATATTAATGTTATCGACATGCCTACAGTAAAGCGAAAAAGTTGTGGATTGTTCTGCTAGCAATTGTTTAAGTTTTCTGTCCCACCAGGTCATGAAGAGGCTGGTGACATCTACAGCCACACCTACATCAGTGGCTGCACATTGAACTTGCATGTGTAGTTACCTGGTAAACCTTACTATGTGGTTCTTCAATACAAAAACAATATGTGTGTTGTGCATGTGTATGTGTGTATGTATGTATGTATATATGTATGTTTGTGTGTGTGTATATATATATATATATATATATATATATATATTTGACAGGAAGGGTAACAAAAGAAAGTAAGAGACCTCAATATTATGCAAATAGAGGAATTTATCTGTAAAAAAAATATGTGGCACCTATTCAGTAGCCATGATAAAACTCCGAGTTTCGGATGCCAGGGTTTGAGGCCACGCCAACATCTCTTCAGTTATCCGGCCAATTGAATTCACAGGAATTTTCAATTGACCGATAACTGAAGAGATGTTGGCGTGGGCTCCCACCCTGGCATCCGAAGCTTGGAGTTTTATGATGGCTACTGAATAAGTGTCACATATTTTTACAGAT
>NC_068988.1:70484675-70489356 GCF_001194135.2 Octopus bimaculoides | reverse complement strand
TAATATGTAATGTGTACTCTTAATTTTTTTATTTCATATTCTGTTGCAAATGTTCACGAAGAAGTCACTCTAAACATTATTTGCACGATTTATGAATGTACGTTCATGATTTAGAAATAATTTTATCAGACATCGTAGTAACAGATGTCAACTAGTAAGTAATAAAATACAACGAATAGCAATATAAACTACTGTTGTGTGACGTTCCATCAATGAAGTTTTTGAGGTGAGTATGATTGAAGAGTTGAGTATCATTGAAGAAAACTAAATTGTATAGATGATGACGGTGGCTACCAATTAATGATGTCAGTATTCTTCTCATTTTTCAAAACAACTACTACTACTACTACTACTACTACTACTACTACTACTACTACTACTACTACTACTAGTAGTAGTAGTAGTAGTAGTAGTAGTAGTAGTGGCAGCAGCAGCAGCAGCAGCAGCAGCAGCAGCAGTAGTAGTAGTAGTAGTAGTAGTAGTGCTGCAACTGCTGCTGTTGTTACAACTATGAATCTCACAAGATCATTTACATTTATATGGATCCAACGTAAACACAAACGGCAATTGAAAATCTATTTCCTATCATAATAATAGAATTAAACTTGTGAATTATACCCCCTATATAACAATATGTACTCGGTTCACAAGGCAGGTGAATAACTCCCATCAACTCTCAGTTAAAAAGCGATTACAGGAACATATAAATCTATCTTTAACAATACTTCGCAGAGAAGATCATCGAGTTTTATCGATTCATTTCATGCAGACCACCACACTAATGAATTTTTCTCGGTTGTGTATATGACAAACGATCCACACACTATTCTTCTGTAGCAGCCAAAACAAAACTGTGAACATAATAAGCAAAATCCGTATCACATAAGTAAATATTCAAATTTGACAGATCTGCAACGGAACAGAACCACGCAGCTTTCTAACGGTCAATGGATTTACTCCGTGTGCAAATGGCATTTCAATTTCTCTAATCTACTTCTTCTAAAACGTCCTGAGAGTAAATTGCAATTCTGAACTTCTTTAATACCCTTCATTTAATAACCTAACGAAGAATACATTGAAGAAATGGATATGCCATTGAACCATTTTTACAAATTAACGAATACCTATATATATATTCTATCTTTATCTTTTACTTGTTTCAGCCAACTGACTGCAGCCATACTGGAGCAGTGCCTCGAAGAATATTAGTTGAACTAATTCTGTTGGTCTCCTTTGTCTAACCCCTAGGTTACGGCAACATAAATATACCAACAGCCAGTAGCCCGGGAACAAAATTTGCTTAACGCGTACGAAAAAAGTGGATTTTTTTTTTAATGTTAAAATTAACACAAATGCAGGTATAATAATAATTGTTATTATTAAGAGGGTCGGCCGAAATCTTCATAAGCTGAAATATTCATGGAATGGGATCAAATAAAGTTCATTTTTTAACATAGGTCCTCTTACTGTCCCCACACTTCCATCAGTAATTGCAGTGCTTTTACTTGTTTCAGTCATTTGACTGCAGCCATGCTGGAGCACCGCCTTAATGTGTTTCAGTCGAAGAAATCGACCCAGGACTTACTCTTTGTAAGCCTAGTATTTATTCTATCAGTCACTTTTGCCGAACGGCTAGATTACGGGAACGTAAACACATCAACATCGGTTGTCAAGCGATGGAAGGGGGACAAAAACAGACACACGCACATGCAAACAAACATACGCGCACGTTCGGACGCAGTTCTACAGGGTGCTGTGAATAAACTGTCGTCTAAATTATGCAAAAATGGAAATAACACTGATATCTCATTTTAACAGGTATATTTACGAAAATTACATAAAAATATCTTGAAATACTTAAGAGTAAATTTATTCAATAAAATGGCCATTGGCTTCAACCACAGCCTCCAAATGACTTCGGAATCACTTGCAACTCTTCTGGACGATCTCCTTGCTTAAGTTGGTGAATGCTGCTAGAGGGCTTTCCTATAAGTAGGTTATCTCCCTTGGCTAGGCGGCGCTCCATGTAGACAATTAAACTTCCGCAGACTATCCACGCTATTGTTATTGTTTTTTCAGCTATCGAAGTACTTACTGTGCCAGAGTTAAAGAAATATTTAAGATTATATGTACAGTATGTTACTGGAGGAAAGGCGGACTTGATTGAAAGGTTGAAAGGTATAAAAATTCTGTCGATGAAGAATGTCAACAAAGTAAATTCATCGGACGATAAGTCTGAAGTATCGGACGATACTTCAGACAGGAATAAGCAGAAGCTTATATCTCCTCTCGGTGAAGTATTGCGGAAGTTAAAGCAAGTCACTGAGTATGCGTACATGTCATACGGGACAGTCCCAATCAGGGGTGGATAACAACCTTATAGGAACCCCCTATAATCCTTGGCTTCAGTTCATCTTTGGTCTCTCGGTCAACTGCGCGGCACATATGACAACCAAGGAGGTTGCAGTCTGAGGAGTAAGGTGGCCAGATGTTAGGGGTGGTGTGTTTGCAAAAATTGTCTGACAGTCATGACTGGGTTCTCTTGCTTCTGTAGAATGGTTGCCAGACGTATTGTCATCCAGCAGCTACCCTCTTGACTCAGAACAGTACTACCTCCTCCAGGCATTTGATGTAGGCCTTCATGTTGAGTCTGAGGCCGTATGAGAAGATGAATGGAGGCATAAAGTCACCATCACTAGTAATCACTACAAACACCACGATATTTACTGGATGCTTGATTGTTGTCACTTTCGGTACATGTCCTCAGATTGCACTGGCCTCAGATTGACACCCAAACAATCTGAAATGTTCGAATTGGGGCTTCCGGCGCAAATGCCAAGCAGTACAGTATGTCGTTTCCATATTTCTGGCAGAGTGAATTGCGTCATGGTGCTGTTTTACTCACAGACAGTGCCCAACTGACCGTACTACACTGTGTAGTCGACAAAATCAAAAGCTTGATTTACGCGTTCGCCATCACAACCTTCTTTAGGCTTAGCAACCCTTCCTGTTTATTTTCACTGTCCTGTTTGTGTTACCAATTTTGACCCTCTGCAAAATCCCAAATTTGATTTAATTTGCTTTGCGGGAGCAACTGTTTTATCGAAAGCGTATATCGTTATATAGATGGATAAAACTTACTTGGAAGAGGCAATGGAATTACTTAACCATTATTGGCTCAATTACGATAAAAATGTCTACAGAAAAATATAGAATATCATAACAGTGATCTAGAGTTCAGTAGTATAAAAAATATTCCAGAGTTCCATAGTGAATGGTGGAAAGAAATAAAAACTCCAATTTACATTCATTCAAATGTCACAAAAGTTGCCAAATCGCATCTAAGTACCACCCCTTTGTGGATGATATACCTGTGTTAAACAGGAATGTAAGGTGTGGATTAATTCACGACTGCACGACAGAAATAGTAACCACACGACGATATAGCATCTGAATAGAGGATATACACAGTGGTTCTCATGATTTTAGGTACATACAGACATGTTAAAGAAACGAAAAATGTTTTGACGGCAATGTTCAGTCTTTACTCATCGGTCTTCTGAAACAGTAACAGAAATTTTTTTTTAAATTAAAAATAGCAATAAACAACAAACAGAATCTATCAAAACATCATTCAACTATTCAAAACCGAGTTTCTAACATTATAGGTCTAATTTTCGTAGCAAAACCTTAACCCTGTCATTATTCTTGCGAATTTTTGCTTCTTTTGAAAGAGTGATGCTTCCTCTTTAACTTTACCGACCCTCTTTGTAAAATGTTTCTGCCCTAGGTAATTCTTTCCTTGAACATGTTCCTTATAAAAATAGCTTCTTATTGTTTCCAAGATAATAAGATTCTAATTCTTTAAATGTTGCGTTCATCATTTTTATGGTAGTTTCTAGTTAGATTTTTTTCTTTCTTATTTTGTAACTACCAACCAAATAACTATATGGTTGTTTGAAGCTTGTTTCTTGCTGGCTGTTGTCGCGTTTCAAGACTGACTGATATATATATATATATATATATATATATATATATATATATGTATGTATTCTTTCCAGTATTATGTCTGGAACAAACGGAAAATTGAAAATTGTTAGGTATTATCTATTCACCATTACACATGTTTCTTTTGCTAATACATGTTGCATAAAGATGTAAAAGATTTCTTATTAGAAAGTATAAAGAGCAAATCCAGTAGTAAAGAAAAAGGGAGAGAGAGAGTTTCCTTTACCGCCTGCTTTGCTTTTCGTCTTCCCCCACCCAAACTATCTATACGACTTCTGATTACTAACTCTATATAAACACTTGTAAAATTTTATTATTTGATCTCTGTCAGAACATTTTTCTAATAAGAAATTTCCTACATGTTTATACAAAATGATGATTCTTGTACGACATGATCATTCCTGTTAGCAAATGAAACATGTTTACAGATCAATACATAGTAACAACAATTTTCTAAAATCTTATTTGGTTATACAATAACTCTGCAAGCAATATTTCTAGAATTTTCAACTCTAATATGTACCTCACATAAATACGACAACGACAGCATCTAGATACTGGATTCTAATACTGGAATAAGCAAATGTGCTTGGATGTTTCCCTACTTATATATATATCGTGCAGTTACTGTTAATACTTCATTTAGAGAATTAACATTGCTTATATATATATA
>NC_068988.1:70483225-70483967 GCF_001194135.2 Octopus bimaculoides | reverse complement strand
ATATATATATATATACATATATGTATATTATACTATATACATGCATACACATATCTATAAACATATGCAGATATATATTCACACTTGCAATTTGATATTTTTCTTCACATCTGTCTGTATTCTGTATTATATACAGACAGAGTAGGAACGTTCATGACATTTCAGTAATTCTAGAGAGAGTTATTAGTATAAATCAAATGATGTGACTGGAAACTCAAAACCGATTCACCACCTGAGCTTATTTAAAGCTTCTTTACGGAGCTCACCCAATTCTAACTTTTATTAAATGTACTGTTTGTTACCCTACCGTTGCTTTTTCCTATTTTTATCTCTCCCACGAGTAACAGTAAATAAGCTGTTGTCGCCAAGAGATAAAGATCTATAAAGGTCAATGTAATATGATTCTTCACACGTTTTAAAGTACAAATGTGATTTAAGAAAAACAAAACATGAAAATAATATAGAATTCAGAAAAAAGGTAAATAAGCGAGAAAAAGAAATGAACTTCCAGAGAGACGAAAAAAGTAAGGCGGAGGAAGAGAAAGAGAAAGAAAAATTTATGGAAAATATGATGAAAGAAATGCAAAAATGCAATGGCTAAAAGAAGTTAAGTAAATGTAAACTTTGAGGAAGATGAGAACAAAGTTAAATGCACTGAAAAATTAAGAGAAAGCTATGGACATAGGCAAAAAGGATGACGAAGAAAGAAGGTATATTTGATGATGGAAATGAATAACTCCAG
>NC_068988.1:70479048-70483132 GCF_001194135.2 Octopus bimaculoides | reverse complement strand
ATATATATACATACACATACATACATACATACACACACACACACACACACACACACACACATATATATATATATATATATATATATATACAAACGTGCACACATACATACATACATACATACATTCATACATACGCACGTTAAATCTGATATCAAAAAGCATAACCTGTATAAAAAAAAATAGTTCGTGCATAGTGCTGTTGCTCTTTAGCTCCAGGCAAATTCTTATCGAACAGACTTATGATCAAAGTAATTTTATCCGTTACGTATTGTCTTTTTACGCATCGTATATATGTGGGTAGTTGTGGCAAAGATCAGCCACCCGTCATTAATCACAGGCTGGCGACTTCACATCAGGAGGTTTAAATTTTACAAGTTATAGTGTTGTATTAAACGTTTCTTAGTTTTAGGAGGGTGTTAAGACTAAATTTTTATACACTGCAATAATCATTATATAGTATTACATAATACAATATGTCCTATGCTTCTAAATTAGCGAAATGTGATTCAAAGAAATCTGGGTACAATTTCTAGCAGGCCTCGTTGGTTCGACAGTTGCAAAGCAGCAATTAATGAAAGGCACTAATGCCAATTAGTTTAATGTGTTTGTTGTATTAGCTAACAACTTTAACAACTTCCATCATTATTGTATAAAAATATTTCAGTATTATTCTAATGTTAATTTAGTACATTTTCATAAAAGTGAGACCTGTAAAGGTGAAGAGCTCTCATATGATCCTGTAGTTTTAGATTGGGTACAGCAAAAATCAGGACTAAATGAACATCAGAGTTAATAAATATCACATCAGAATAACACAGCAAATCATACTCATAATGGAAAAACGAGTCACTCTCTCAGTGGTTGTGACAGGTAAGTCAAAGTGTGTGAACGATATCGGATTAACAGAACGAATGCATGTATATTGGAAAATAGATGTGGTTAGCCATATGACGTGTATAACGTAAATCCTCTCTAAGTCCGATGAAAAAAACATTTCTTTCCACCATTGTAGATATGAGGACTACACGTCAGGATACATGAAAAAAAATATATAAAACTCAGAAGCCCCGAATATGTCTGGTCTGACACCATGGTGATCTGTGATTTGGAATCGTGTGCGTGTATACGTGTGCTGTGTGTGTGAGTGAGCCAGAGTTTTAAGACATATCACAGATAAGCTTCAAGAGTTCACCAGCTTCTTTACTTTTTCTGCATACGTTTGATCATCGAATCATTAAAAGAACATGAATATCTCAATGTGACGCTCTTTTTGCATCTACACTAAAAGATAATGTAAAGAAACACAAGGGTAACTTCCCTTAGATAAATATATTAGTTAGGGCTTTACCAAGAGAAATGAAATGGATATTTTAGTTTAAACTAGTCCATATATTCCCTAGTTTCATGAGTCTAAACTGTAATGTGTGGCATGTGAAGTTGAGAGAAGGGATAGAATTAGAATATGAAGCTATTGTGACTGAAATTTTCATTTTGCTTTCACTCTTTTGTTGGATTTCATTTATCTCGGTCACGGTATTGGGAAAATCATGCACATTGCAAGTTCCTATTTGAAACAGAAATCTTTAATGAGTGGTAAGCTCACCAAAAATTTTGTAAGTAGTCTTATGGTTGAAAGAGTATAGTTACTAATTTCAAAGTCTGACACAAGGCCAGCAATGTCAGGAGGGGGAAATAAGCTCAACTGATACTTTCGACTCTCACAAACTCAGACCGTAAAGACGGACGAAATGCTGCAAAGCATTGCGCCCGGCGTACTAACGATTGTACCCCTCATCGCCTGAGAGATTATTAGTATAATTATTAGCAGACTTTATTTAACAGCAAGTTATATAGAGAAACAGAAAAAATAAATGAAGCAAAATACGTCGAACACATGCGAGCCTATGTTGTAGCCTCGAATCCAAACAATTTATCACCACTCCAAGATAATTTTCATTCTCTTTTAAATATTTGTCATGTTGTACGCACACGATATGTTAAACTTTAAGAATTAATGGCTTAAATTAATGTATCAATTTTCTCTCATCAATCTTGAGTTCACATCAACCTTCTAGCATTCTTGAGACTTTGCAATGCACGCCAAAAGTTTTCTAATTAATACTTTTCTTCGTTGTAGTCGCATTAGTATAAGTCAGGAATTATATTCAAATTTATTCAGTGAGAACATTGATCTAGCTTCGAGGTAAACCAGATATGATTTACTTTCGTTATTAGATGCTGATGTCGAGGCTGATGTCTACGTTGATAAATACACGATGAAATGGTAAGTTTATTTCTGAATTTACGTATAATTATTCGAGTGATATTTAATAAGTATACGATTATAAAAGTTATTGCTTACTCATTTAGACAGAAGAGGTGTAATCCTGGGTTTCCGTGATAAGATTCCTCAAATTTTGAGAAACTTTCTATGGATTTTGTAGAATACCTGGCAGTTTATTGCAAAACCACAATAATAGCCACAATTTTAGTATCCTTCAACCATTTTTGGAGGCGTTTGGTTGTTGTGCCGGTTAAATCAATTAAAATAAGAATTTTTACCCTTATTTTTCTGAATAGGTCGTGATATTTTTCAATGTTTAATGTATCCTTGATATCCGCACTACAATCAAAGGGAACTGCAAAACGAAAGAATTCCGATGTTTTATTTTTCTCACTTAAAATTCCGCCTCTTTGGATCAAGAGTATGATTAGTGTCCATTGAGAATGTGTGTGTGTGTATGTAAGAGAGTGAGAGAGAGTAGACATGCTTGAGAATTTAGAATATTTTATTATTTTTTTCTTTACTTGTTTACGTCATTAGATTGCAGTCACGGTGGGGCACCGTCTCCAAGAATTTTCGTTGAATAAAGCGACCCCAGCATTTTGTTTTTATATTTTGAACTTGGCATTTATTCTATCGGCCTCTTTTGCCAAACCACTAGATAACGGGGACGTAAACACACCAACACCGGTGATGTTGTAAAGCGATAATGGGGGTTAGTCACAGGCACACAGACACACAAACACACACACACACACACACACACACACACACACACACACACACACACATATATATATACGGCGGTCTACTTTCAGTTTGTGTCCACTAAGCGATCTGATTCTTCCTCGGTTCGATTCTGATCTGTAATTCTGATAAACCACAAAAATATCGAAATATCAGTATTCATCATTCCTGATTGGGACTGGAGGCGAGCCGTCCCGCTTGTCTATCACTTTTAGGTGTTTTAAACATTTTATATTCTCTTTGCCCTCTTAATAATTTATACCTCACTAAAAGTATTATCTATAGATGTGATGCCCGAACTAATCTATGTTTACCTATATTTGTGCAACCGGATGTACATTTAAGCGCAGATCATATATTCATTTTCATACTTTCTCAGACGTCACTTGCTGAAAAAAAATTAGGAATCGAAAAATTAAAATTGTGAGTTCTGAATTACTGAGAGCATAATCAACCACACCTTATCCTATCCAAATAAGAGGTATAGGTGTATATTCACTACACTGAATGTTGGGAAACTTAATAATACATTTGTTAACTAGAATAGATAATTGTTTTTAATCTAAGCATATATTTAAACCTATATTCTGTTATTTACTCCAGTAATCTCGTCTCATTTGAATAGTTTTTAATGCTAGGAGTAATTTATACTTTAACATTATCTTACACTTGCTTATGCCAATACTTGCTTGTTGTTAAGGCAACAGTTTCTGACACCTTTCTCTATCCATCCGTCGCTGATTCTACTTAGATTTGTATTTTTAATGTAAGGCTTTGCGACACTTGTGTTGGAACCACAAGTGAAATATATGATAATCCAGTGTACGACAACACATTTTCTATAATCCTTTACTGTTTATATTTTATATATTCATTTATTTATATATTTATATTTATACTTCTTATATTACTATTTCTATATTTTCTGGTAATTGTATCTGTATTTGTGTGTGTGTGTGGGGGGGTATACATATATAATTGTGTGTGTGAGTATGTGTATTTGTATGTGTGCGTATATTTATATATATATGCATATATATATATATATATATA
>NC_068988.1:70477420-70478419 GCF_001194135.2 Octopus bimaculoides | reverse complement strand
ATTCAATTTTTTTTCTCCGTGTTTTTCTCCTTGTCTCCGTATTCTTTCTGTTGAAGAGCGTAGCTCGAAACGTCAAAGACTTTCCGTATTCCCGAGCGTCATACTAATATATACTTTTGTTATTTACACCACCTGTCCTCGTCTGTTGTTATTTTTTGTATATTCTCCCATATATATATACATACATATATATGCGTGTTTGTATATCCACCAAAGGTATGGATAGGAAGGGGTGAAGATTGACATCAGATGTTTCATGTCAGTGAACTCTTTGTCATGCCGTCTTTAACTGGGAAGATATTTGCTAATGTTCTGATAACATTTTAATTACCAATCCTGGCACCGCTATGTCTATTGATTTCTTAGATCAATCGAAGTTATTGTTGAAACCTTAAATTAGTTTAGAATACTGAGTTTAGATTACTTATCCAGATATTCTTGTTTTTTGTCCTGTTTTAAGACACAACATCAAATTCTCCTATATGTTCAGATGTAAAACTTAGGCGTAGTACAATTTCCTGTGATGTTCGCTCTGATATTCGTTAAGTCTTGGTCGATGTTTAAAGTTTACTTAATATATGGACAAGCATTCGTGGCTGTGTGTTAAGAAGCTTGCTTCCCCACCACATGACACCGATTCAGTCTCACTGCGTGGCATTTTCAGCAAGTGTCTTAAACTATAGACTCGGGCCAACCAAAATCTTGTGAGAGAATTTGGTTGACGCAAACTGAAAGTGGCCAACGTATATATATTCTTTTATTCTTTCACTTGTTTCAGTCATTTAACTGCGGCCATACCAGACCACCACATTTAGTCGAACAAATTGCTCGCAGAACTTATACTTTGTAAGCCTAGTACTTATTCTATCGGTATCTTTCACCGAAACACCGAGTTACTGGGACGTTAACACACGAGCACAGGTTGTCAAGCGATGGTGGTGGAGGGGGGACAAACACACACACACACACACACACACACACACACACATATAAATATAT
>NC_068988.1:70475847-70476929 GCF_001194135.2 Octopus bimaculoides | reverse complement strand
TATATATATATATATATATATATATATATATATATATGTATGTATGTATAAATTATACAAGAATAAGGGCAGGGAATCGTCAATTAGTAATAGAATTAATAATTAACAATTTTCCCAAGTAGTTCAGTATGGAAAAAACCTTTATCGGTAAAATCATTTATCATCATAAATATACAGGGATTAGCAATGGGTTGCTTCTCCAACATACTGAAAATCTAGAAATAGCAGTCAAAGAACTACTGATTCTAAACTACAAATTTTTCTCTAAATGGATGGCGATATTTATGGCACACATATTATGTATGTATGTAGGTATAATTGTCACTAAATGTGCCTAGGGTGCTAAGAAGCGCTTATATTGCTAGAAATCAGAGCTAAAGTACTCTAATGCTGTAGTTAACAGACATGAATGAAAATATATACACTAACAGGCAATATAATTGTCCGAAAATTACCGATCGAGAATTCTTACTGACGACGTCAGTTTTAGCGATTTCCGTTGCTTCATCAGTTAAACCCGCTCGATTACTCGTTTTTTCCAAACTCGCTTTGCTATTTGCTTTTATGCTTTCATCATACAAATTATCGGATTATTTAGCAATTCCCTAATGAGTATATACTAAATTAATATACACAGCAGTTTACAATATTTCACCAAAAACGGGGAATTATAATTATACATATGACTAGGTTGTTAGAAAACACCTACATTTATAGAAATAAAACCTACAGCACTCTAATGCTGTAATTAACACACATGAATGAAAGCACAATTATTTGGATAGCGCACAATAAATTGGATGACAAAATCATAAATACTAATTGCAAAGCGGGTTCGGAAACATTCGAACAATCGAGCGGGCTTAAATCATGAGGCAACGGAAATTGCTGAAACTGACGTCAGCATTCAGAAATCTCGATCGGCATATTTTGGACAATCATGAGCCTTGTTAATGCATATGTTTTCATTCATGTACATTACCTGCAGCATTAGAGTGCTTTAGGTCTTATTTCTAGAAATATAGGCGTTTCCTAACAGCCTCTTTGGTAAAACATTGCCAACTGCTTATATATATATATAT
>NC_068988.1:70461846-70468902 GCF_001194135.2 Octopus bimaculoides | reverse complement strand
ATATATATATATATATATATATATATATATACACACGTGTGCGTGTGTATTTGGATGTTTTTTGTCCCCACCATTGCTTTACAACCGATGTTGGCGTGTTTACGTCCCCGTAACTTAGCGATTCGGCAACGATTCCGATAGAATAAGTACTAGACTTAAAAAGAATAAGTCTTGGGGTCGATTTGCTCGACTAAAGGCGGTGCTCCAGCAAATGTCTTAAACTTGTGAAAGAATAAAAGAAAAAGCATCATACTAATAAGATGAAAATGGGTGGCACATGGTTTTTATTTTTGAACAATGAGGCACTAACAGCACCCACGAAAATACAGGAAGTAAGGTCTAGTTGCACCAAGAGCATATCGCCTGGTTTTAATATCAACCCTACAACTTTATGATTATATAGTAGCCTTGTTTGCAGGTTCTTGGTATATGTCTATCACAAACAATAGCAGGATGAGAGATACCCCATTTCTGAGATCTGAGGACAAGTAGCAATGCGGAGAGAAAACACCCAACCAAGTGGGACTACATTGATCATCTTTACTTACAACTCTACTAAACGTGGATTTCAAGAATTTGGCCAAGGTTTTAGCGAAGTGACTAGCGCTTTTCACCAGTTGTCTCATTGAGGAGGCAGAAACACGTGCCATTACAAACAAATCTATTCACTTCATGCGATACATCATAGAGGAGTAACTAAGAAACCTAGAATCAACTGAAAACCTTGATAATGTTGGCTACCAATACTTAGCAGCTGTTCCTATGCTCAATGGATGTTGTGCCTTGTATTTTCTGTATGTACTGATACAAGAGATAGAACTGCGTAAACTGGATATAATGAGGGTATTTAGCGCGAACCAGGACGTGAAAGGTTTGTACCGATATGTGCAGATGACGTCAGGGTGATCGTGTCGGACATGAAACATGGCGTGATGATCAATACCGTTGTAAGTCAATAAAAGATGGTAGTAGAAACCGAAATTAAACCAAGAGAATCAGAGATTCTACTGCTGAATACTAGAACTGGCAGGTTCCTGCCGTCTGGTGCTATTATCCTATGATGTTAATCTGTGCCGGACAGACGGACCGCTTATACTGTTTGGTGTATAGTTTGATCCAGATCTCCAAGCGGGCAATTGTAACGGGGACGAGGTGACAATCAGGTGACCCAGTCTCACCCCAAAATGAGCGTTTGATCAGTGTGGAGTGTTTTCTTCTGAAAATTGTGTAAAGTGTAAGCTGTTAGCCAGATGGTCCCTCTACTGTCACTCCTCTAATTAGAGGTCTGAGCATGCCGTAACAAATGATGTGTAGAAATGTGCCGAGGTTACCACATCTCAAGCGATTTCTTGAATTCCTTGGAGGTGCGAAGATTTGGGCTCTGTTTTACAGATACATTTTTCTCCCAGCTCGTTTCGTTGACAGAACTGCAGTCCTGAGTCAAGCAGAAATCAATATGAAGAGTCTGGCATTTGTAACGTTTCAAGCACTCACAGATCTCAACCAGTTGAGCAACTGCAGTCGGTAGGAATTCCACATTGGCGTCCTATAGGGGTTTAGTGGTGGTGTAATTTAACGATGTACTCAAAGAATTCGTGAAGTTCATGAAAACCTACCAGTTAGTCTGGAGGACTTCGAAACTATACCTATAGATAATTTTCGGATTTCCCTGGCCTGGAAATGCTACTGGCGGGGGGGGGGCACTACCGATTCGCAGTAAACTCTACAGGTACGTAAGTGTTGTTCGTCCAGCGTATCCAAGTGCGCGTAGCGATGAAATCGTTCTGTATGCACTCGTCTAATTCCCGAGCGTGGCTGAGTTACAGCGATGTGTCGAACAACTGCTGTCATGTGTAGGATGGACCTGGTTATCAGCTGAGTCCATTGTGAAGATCCGTCCCATCGCCTTTCTTCAGCCTGTAGAGGTAGTGGTCTTTATTTGTCTGGTGGTTTTGGCGAAAGAGATTGTGCTGGATGATATTGAAAGGGCTGAATACAGACATTTTTATTTTGTCTTAACATTTAATTTTCAAGTTAAAAAGAGAAAAGTGTGGCGAGGAAAGTGCTGCCTTCCAGCAAAGGTTTTGAAAGGTGGATTGCCCGAGTTAACAAGCCTGATCCAAACACGCCTCTGAACATTGATAGAGCAGAACTGAAAGAGAACACCTGCATTTGCAATCAGAGCATGTTTTTACTTGGTTTTCAATGAGTAACCCTGTAAAACCTATCGCTTACTGGGACATTTCTCTATTAACATTTTATTGCTACTAACTTTGTTCTACCTTCTATTTACACGTAACATACCTATCTATTTTTCTGTAATGTTGTCTTTTTAATATCCTTCGTTTGTGTGAATCTTGGTGACTAATGCTTTGCGTTATTTCATACGGCGCTTTACGATGTATCTTCAAATATCGCCAGGTTAAACTTTGCCTTACATCTTATCTTTTCGGGGTCGGTATAGTCAATTACCAGTAAAATACTGGAGTCGATGGAAACGACTAATTCCTTCTCCTCAAAATCAATAGCCTTGTGCCTAAATCAGAAAGCATTAAAAATAAGAAACAACTATTTCTTATTTTTAATGATCTTTTTTTTTAACCTTTGTCACACTGTAAGTTTAAATCCTGTCGAAGTCTTCTCTGTACTTAATTCATCTCTCTTTTGGAGTGGAGATGTACGATAATTAGATATATAAGTTCATGTCTCGAAACCCAATGGTTTGTAAGTCTGTGACTTGCTACAGGCCTAATGTGGCTTTCGTTGCAGAGCATTCTATATTTCAACTAGTATTTCGTGACTATTTAGCAATCATTATTTCATGAACACAGCAGGTATAAGGCAAGAGAAAGATGAACAAATCTTTGATGATTAGTTCTTGTTAGAAAAGGAAATCCTATTGATGTATGTAATTTATATATGCAATGTAAGTTTACGTTTGTATATACTGAATAAAGTATAAGGATTTAAATCATACTTCCCTTAAAATGTATTATCTGCATTTATAAAAGAGCTTAATATTGCAGATTATCCGTAATTCATAAAAAAGTTTCAATCGTTTTATTCAGTGACTTTTCTTCAGATGCAATATTACTAGAGAGAATCTTTTCTTTTAGAACCAAATCTACATTAAAAAAATGTTATTTCTAATAAATATTGAACATTTTTTAACTGATCTCAACAGAAAAATGTGGTAAAAATATACATATTATGAGTGTGTGTGTGTGTGTGTGTGTGTGTGTGTGTGTGTGTGTGCTTTTGTCTATGTATTTGTCCCCACACCACCATTTGACAGCCGGTGCTGGTGTCCCGCAAATTAGCGGACAAAAGAGACCGATAGAATAAGTATCACTTTTACAAATATTACTGGAATCGATGCATTCTACAAAAAATTCGCCAAGGGGGTGCCCCAGCAGGGCCGCAGTCTAATGACTGAAAGAATCAAAAATTAAGAGAAACAAAAATAAAGGTGTATGAAATTTCATTTCAATGATATCAAATATATTGTGCTGACGTCTGGTTTTATTTTTATAGTTTATCTGGCGGAGGAATGGTAGCAAGCAAAATCTTTGTCAAAACTTCTAAAATTTGTGGTGGTGGATAAAATTATCTCAAAATTGGAAATTCGGTCTTAGATTCTTACTAGAATATGGACAGTATTAAATGTAGCCAACACCAAGAAGGCTTTCGTTGGCACAAAGCAACAATGGGATCTTCTTTCGTAATGTGCCACAATGAAGGATTGGACACTAGATTTGTAAAGCTTACTTTTTAATCATACTGCCTTATCTGTGCTCATTGTTATATAAGGTAGGTGTCTACCTGGTTTATGTATTTCTAAATATATGTAAGCTGGTTTCCAGTTTTGTTTTATGCTGTCTCATTTTAATACTTACAGTCCCTTTTTGCTGGAAAAGCATTAAATATTAAAAACACCATAATCACACTAGCGAGTTTAATTTGATAATAATGTACCATTCTCTCATTACTTGCTTTACGTGACATTATAGTCATAAGTACACACTGAAACTCTTTCAAACATGAGAAAGTTCAGTATGTGACAACTGGAGAGTACTGGAGAAAAAAGAAAGAAAGAAAGAAAGAGAGAGAGAGAGAGAAAGAGAGAGAGGGAGAGAGAGATAATGAGAGAGAGAGAGAGTGTGTGTGTGTTGTATACCTGTAGTAAGATGTAAGTAAGACTTTTTCTGAGTGGACTGAAGCAAGGGAAATGAGATACTTTGCACAAGGGCAAAATCACCGTCCTGTTGGGAATTGAAACTACAACTTAATAATCAGGAACTCAATACCTTAACCACCTGACATCGTGTTTTCACATAGACTACTCTAAATATAATATTTTGAAATTACAAGTTTACTGCTACGCGAAAGTGTAGAACAATGTTATATTGTGAATTAATAATTTGTATATTCTCAATTGAGGAAAATGTTGGCTTCCTCACTACGATATCACCGACACTGGTTAATGGTATGGAGTAATGTAATGGTGGTTATTATTTAACCAAATATTAACTTCGGGAAGGATATCATACTTATAGGTTTCTTCACTGATCACATTTGCAGTAATGTCATTATTAAAGAATCGAGTGCAAGGTGGGGAGCTGGTAGAATCGTTAGCACTCTGGGCAAAATGCTAAACGGTATTTCGCCCGTCTCTACATTCTGAGCTCAAATTCCGCCGAGCTCAACTTTGCCTTTCATCCTTTCGGGATCGATAAGTGCCAGTTGAGTAATGAGGTCGAATGATCGACTGTCTCCCTCCCCACATAATGCAGGCCGCGTACCTATAGCAGAAAGGATTATTAATGGATCGAGTGCATTCTAACACGTAATACCAAAATACATCGATCCAAATCAAAATATATTTCACTTAACATCAATACGAAAACAATAAAATATACACAAACAGTGCAAAATGGTTTCAAATTTTGGCTCAAAGCCAGCAATTTTGGGGGATGTTCGATTAAATGGACTGTAGGGTTTAGCTGGTACTTATTGACCCTGAAAAGAAAAGTCGACCTCAGTAGAATTTGAACACGGAACGTCAAGACAAAATGCCGTTGAGCAGTTTTGCCCGGTGTGCTAACGCATCTGCCAGTTCGCCTCTCTTCATCAATAATATCTATTGTTATTTAACCCAAGTCATCTCTGATCGCCAAAACTAATGATCAAAGAGATTTAAACCTAGACTGTTTTTTAAGGAAATCCAGGATCATATTTTAAATGTTGCTAAAATCTAATTAAATTGAGATAGCAATGTCGTAATAATAATATTTGATTGTAGCAAGAATTCAGAAAAGAATCTCTCTCTCTCTCTCTCTTTCTGTTTGTCTGTCTGTCTATCTATCTATCTATCTTTGCCTTATATCTTATCTTTTCGGGGTCGGTATAGTCAATTACCAGTTAAATACTCGAGTCGATGGAAACGACTAATTGCTTCTCCTCAAAATCAATAGCCTTGTGACTATATCAGAAAGCATTAAAAATATGAAACAACATAACAGATTATGGTATATTTAAAAACATACATTGGCTTTAATATCTGGTTAACCCTCCTTTAGCATCAGTTACCGCTTTTATACTGTACTGTACATATGCAACCAATTACGAATAAGAGCAACGTCCAAAATTAACTTACGTTTCCTTGATTATTTCAGAGTTTTGCGCTAAAATACGTTGTAGATACAGTTAACGGTAAAATGCCTAAAACAAGGCAGTTGAGTAAGTATGAACGAGGTCAAATCGTAGCCCATCATGAAGATAGTGCATGTATTCAATTAACATATAAACTTAATGCAACTGGTTTGTTGTCCAAAATATATGAAAAAAGTATCCAACATAAAGCTAATATTATTTTTCATGTCTTTACTCAGTTTTTCTGAACACATTCGGTGCAACTTTCATGCGTCGCAGAGTTGGGAAAACATTTAAGGCTGAATGTCTGGTACCAACCGTAAAACATGGGGGTAGTTCTATCATAGTGTGGACCTACATGTCTGCCACAGGACCTGGAGAAATGCTTTTATATCAGGGTAAGATGAATTCAGCTACCTATGCCTCTATGTTATCAGATGTCAATTGCTAAATCGCATGTAGGAGTGTCGAAAAACAATATTATCTTTCAACAGGACAACGCTGCATGTCATACAGCAAACATTGCTCGTCAATGGTTTGAGACATAGGGTATTATTCCCATGGACTGGTCAGCTCAAAGTCCCGATCTAAATCTGATCGAATAGCTATAGGGAACATTTGGTGAAGCTATCAGGAACATAACAATTAAAAATAAAGAGTATGTGTACCAAATGTCGAAGAATGAATTAAAATTGCACCTAGCACCTGCAAAAAACTAGTTGATTCAATACCTAACTGTATAAAAGCGGTAACTGATGCTAAAGGAAGGTCAACCAGATATTAAAACTAATGTATATTGTCAAATATACCATAATCTACCATGTACATGAGTTTCAATAACATTGAAATAGCTGAACCACAAAACATTGAGGTGGCTTAATACTTTTAGCCAAGGCTGCACACTCGCATGCATCCTCATTTTGACACATACATTAGCAAGGCTACTGTTATCTCCCTTTATACTCACCTACATCTTTCCATTCTCTTCTAGATATGTAACCGTTAATCCAGACACATTTGTTTCCTCACTCTGTTTTGTCCGCGCACCCATAGTGGCTTCCTTCCTCCTCTACACATTCATAACGCCAATCATGTTATTCGTCTTTTCATTTCTTTCTCCTTTCTTCCAGGCTCCTACACAGTTTTGTTCACTCTTGACATAAAATCATTATACGCCATTATACGTCACACCATTCGTTGTTTTCATTCTTGATTCGTTTCTGTAGAAGAGAGTAGGTTCGAAAGAAACATGAAAGACTTCTTTCATTTTTGCTACGCATGAAACTAATACACCTTGTTCGTTGTTCCTTCCCGTCTCTGTCTTTTGTGTTTTGTACAGTTATACAAAGTTGAACGATATATGTATATATACATATATATATATATATACATGTATATATATGT
>NC_068988.1:70458243-70461319 GCF_001194135.2 Octopus bimaculoides | reverse complement strand
TATATATATATATATATTTATATATATATGTGTGTGTGTGTGTGTGTGTGTGTGTGTGTGTGTGTGTGTGGGTGTGTTTGTGTGTGTGTATACACACACACAGAAAGAAAGAGAGGGCGATAAATAAGTACATACATATAATTTATCCCTTCAGATCTACTTTCGTCATCTATCATCCTTTTCCCTCCTTACACTTATTCGCCTCTTACACTTGAATTATTTCATCTAACATTGGAGACAGCAATCCCCTATCACTTTACTTGCATCGCTATTTCATTGAAGATGTCACTTTTCCTTCCATGATGCACCTATTATTAGCTTAATGTAATTCAACTCTCCCAAAGGTAATTCATTCAATCTCCTTTAATGTTTCCACTCATTCTTTGATTCGATAATTTAGACCAAACATCTTATCTGTAGATCCCAGTAAGGCTGATCATAGATATGGCTGTCACGATACAACCTGTTTCCATCATTCCCTATCTCACCTATTTTTCATAAGAATGGCTACTTCCTGGTTCCTACGAAAGTTCACTTCATACTTTAATACTCCCTATTAATATTTGAGTGTATCAATACATTTTCTGCAAGTCATGATCATAATTACTTGATACCATGTAAGGAAAGTGTGTAACACTTTCCACATACGCACTTTATTACTGAAAATCAAAATACATATCTATGGGGTAAAAATGTCAAATTAATATTTAAAAATGATTATAGACATTTATTTGCTAGTTCTCCTTAATTCAAGTTGTGTTGATCGATGCAAGTTGATGCACATTCAAACATTTTGATATGGATATCTCGGAAAAAGTATATGTAACGAGGATATTTCAGACAGCTGTTGTGTACGACCGAAATACCAAAGAGATAATTGTGAACAGTGATTATAAAGTAGGTGTATTTTAATGTATCACGTGATCAGAGAAAGAAGGGCAGGGAACATAATTATTTCAAGAGCTGAGGTTGTTAGAAAAAATAGCGTAAGTTATCTACAAGTGGGAGGCATGGAACTGCACGCATCCAACAGTGTGGACTCCACTAAATATACTTAACAGCCTTGTGGTTGTGGTTAATCGAGTGATAGACTCACAAAATTATGCATGTAATTCAAACTCCGAAAAGTCTCGCATTGTGAATTTTAACAGCTAAATGATAAAAATTACAGTCACACAAATGTATGTAAGGAGATTGTGAAACTGTTAAGGAAAGTGTACAAACGTAAGGCTAGCGCAAATATTCTTGACAGGTTTTTGAACCTGTAAACGTTGTTCAATGTATCTTGCTATGAGGAAAGGATTCTCGCTTGAGATAAAGTGTAAAAGCGACATAGTCTGCTCCGAGCGGTGTCTATTGGATTGATGGATGCATTTCGAACTTGTTTGTTTTCTCAACCCAACATACTAATAAAAAAAATATTTTGTGCTGAAAACGAAGCAAATGTTCCTTTATCTTAAGTGAAAGTTATTTACTGATTGCGCGTAGAGAATGTCATACCAGAAGAAATACGTGATTAAATGTGCGAAGTATTGAAGGGGTGCTTACAAACTTAAGAACACTTGAAATATGTTTGATAGATATTTTAACATGTAGAGGCTTGTCACTTCATTTTGTCATGGAGAACTAATATATTATAGCCCATAGAGAAAAAGAAGAAACCAGAATATTTGATATAAAAATACTAAGAAATCCGTGAACTATAGACGAAGTGCATGACACGTATATTAGAGTTACATCTAGTAAGAACTATTATAAATAAATTAGTACTATTTAAAACAAAGTAAAATACAAAGAACAATGTATTACATTGTTCTTTGTATTACATGTGCATTAGTATTACAGTTGTTCCGGCAATAATTTATATTTATAATAGTCCGATTTAAACACTAAATGAATTTGGTATACAAAAAAATAAGAAACACTACGAATATACTAGCTAAATCAAAGAAAGATGTTTCCCCATTATAAAGCAGATGCCTTATGCCATCAAATAATTACAGAAAACGTTCCATTTTAGAAACACAAAATCCCCAATAATGAATAATATAATCTTAATCAAACGACAAAGTACTAATACTATATCTCGGTATTCCAGGAAGCTAACAAATAAAAACAAAACAAAACAGTCAGTTGTGAGGAGAAAGAAGAAACAAAAGAACATATTGTGAAGCGGCCAAAAACTGAATGCTAAAACGATGGCAAGAAAACATTTATAGGACAATACATGAAAACATTTCAGAAACAAATTGACAAAAACATCTCGTAGTGTTGCAAGAGAAGGATAGGAGTTCACAGTATTTTCTGTTGCAGTACAGCTACGAATACTTCCCCGAAGAAATCATGATATTCATGCAATAAAATAAAATACATTAAGTAATTGCAAAAGTGTGAAGATGGGAAAGAAATAATCAAGCATACAACTTCGTTTGTTAATTCGTAGCCACCCATGCCTCTTCTAAACACATTTACAAGCCTGACGAAGTTGTAAATTTCATGCATTGGAAATTATATCAACCTTATGAAATGTCGAGAGAATAGGACTTATATAAACATTCACCCGAAATGTTCTCAGCGAATGACAAAGTGACCATAGTATCGGATGATACCCCTCCAATGAGATAGTGTCATCAAGGGTAAACATAAGATAATATATGTTTTAACGGAATGGAATAATAGAGATGACTCGAATGTGGAATCTAAAAACAGAAACAATTCCTATCATAGTAGGTGCCTTAGGTATAATAAAAAAATATTCAGACAAATGTATAACAAAAACACCAGGAGTTACAAATATATATAACATACAGAAAATTGCACTACTCGGTACTGCACACATTCTACGCAAAACACTTTCAATACAGTAAACATAAGAGCACCACAGCAAACCACAGCATATACCCAAGGCGCACAGAGCTGCGCTCGGTAGTGAAGTGAAAGCACGTTATAAAAATAAAACTACTGAACAATAATAATAATAATAATAATAATAATAATAATAATAATAATAAAATAATAATAATAATAATAGTAATAATAATAATAATAATAATAATAATAGTAATAATAATAATAA
>NC_068988.1:70453969-70457130 GCF_001194135.2 Octopus bimaculoides | reverse complement strand
TGAAAGCACGTTATAAAAATAAAACTACTGAATAATAATAATAATAATAATAATAATAATAATAATAATAATAATAATAATAATAATAATAATAATAATAATAATAATAATAATAATGATAATAATAATGATAATAATAATAATAATAATAACGAAAGACTTGAAATTTAAAGAGGCAACAGAAACTGGAAATGTGTTGTCATAGATGCCCAAGGAATTATTGCAAATGGGGCTGATTGATACGAGGTGGTATCAAAAGGTTCCCAGATTAGTTATGATTAATTAAAAATAACTTATTTACCATCATATCATTCGAAAGAGTCACCTTGCACTGCAATACACCTGTTTGAGTGTTCCTGCCATTTTGGAATCCGGCCTGGAAGTGGTTTTCCATAAGCGAGTCAAGGACTTTCTGCGATTCGCTCTTGAGCTTGACAACGGTGTTAAAACGGAAACCACTGAGCTGCCTTTTCATCTTCAGCTACCTTTTCCTCTTCAGTTACCTTTTCCTCTTCAGCTACCTTTTCATCTTTAATCTGTCCTATCTAATAAATATGGTGGATGGGACAGGTGTGGAAGCGATACCATGTTCATTTGGCGAGAAACTCACGAGTGAGAAGAGCTCGGTGACAGTGGGGTGCATTGTCGTCGGGAGGAATCCAGTTCTTCACTTTCGCCCAATATCCTCCATCAAACACTTTAAAACGTCGCAGTAGAACTTTCAATTGACTGTGTGACACTGGGGACCAAATTCTCAACGCACAATGACACGGATGTCGAAAAACAACCATGTGTATGCTTTTGATTGAGCTACGACCTTGTCGTGCCTTGTTCGATTGAGGAGATGAAGGCCCCTTCCGCTGTGGTGACTTTCGTCACCAGTGATGATCCTCGATATGAAGTATGGGTCATCATCGGCACGCTGACTGAGACCTTGATAGTCTTCTTGGTGATGTTCATTCTGCTCAGTGGTCCGCAAGCAGGGCACAAACTTGACAGTGACATGCGTATGTTCAATTTAGAAGTTAGGCCTGCCTGCAAGAACATATTCGATAGACTAAGAGCATCCGCAATGTCGTTGATTGTCCCCCGATGATCCGCATGCACAAGCTGATGAATTTTCTCCACATTTCCTGGTCTGACGCTTGTGGCAGGTCTTCCAGATCGCTCATCGTTTTTCAGGGAATGTCTTCTGCTTTCGAAGCGCCACTCCCACTCGAAACATTCCATACGGTCCATTGCCTCGTCACTGTAAGCTTTTTGAAGAATGCTCAATGATTTCCCAAGTTTAACGCAAGATTGTACATTGGCTCTTCCTTTCAACTTCCTGTCCATGACAAAAATCACAGACTGCAGCATACACGTAAACCCCAAAACACAAATTTCTCAACTTGCGAACTAACCACAGTAATGTCATTCAGATATCACACTGCCTCATGAAGTTCACTACTAGCTTTCATTGCTTACGCAACTTCGCTCTGTCATCTGCTGGCGCGCTATAGAACTAGTCTGGGAACATTTTGATACCGCTTCGGATCTCAGACACCAGGAAATCGAAAAATGAACGAAATTAAAAGATAGTGCTCATGGAAACGGCTTGTCTCCGACGAAAAATATTGTCTACGTGATTCCAAAAACATTCTAATCTGTGCGCATTATCAAAAGTACTTTTACATGCACAGAACAGCAAATAACTTTTACTGTCATCTTAAGATCATACTATCATCTTACCATCAAATTACTTTTAAAACAAGAAATATAAGATGTCCAGTGCATATCAAATACCTGGCAGCATTTCGGATTACTACTCATGTTATTCAGTTCATCGTCATGAAATTAATCTTCTTACAATTGGCATGAACTTCTTTCAACTCTCATTAATTTAACATGCAGGGGTAAGTTCTCTAGGACTATAGGATTTAAAATATCATGACGTGTAAGAACCAAAATCTATAACAGGGGCGTTAATTAGCCTACATATACCTGACGTCCGTATCTCGTGATTCGTCATTAACTTATCCAGTAGGTACTAATACCTGCATCTGCATTGAGAGTTTATCAAATGCTGTTCGGTGTTGTTAGCTAAAGATATTGTAAGAAATGAAGGTACAATATTGTCTTGAAGAAATAATTCAAATTAATCTAACAGAAATGAATGCATTTTTCGAATCACATGAAGGATCAAAACGTACCCCTCTATTCAGACAGTGAATATTCTACAGAGCAGCAACTCCTTTCATGATCTGATGATGGAATTCATTTAAATGATTGGTCCTGAATGAGCGGTGTAGCTGGCTGAATATTCTGTAGGCCCGTGTAACCTAAATAGAATTCTCAGGTAAAATCAGGGTGATCCAGTATATGACAAGGCTGTACCTGTTTGATTGCAGGTAAAATTCACTTGATGGGATCCATCTATTTTCCGCCTACCTAATTTTATACCTAAGCTGTGAGTGGAACCGACACTGCAGAAAATGGCATTTGATCGAGATGCAATGAAATGGAAACGAATGCTGGATCTCATGTCAAAGCTAACTCCATAATAATACAGAGCATACCAATTATTGATAACTCAACACATTAGCTAAGTGCGTAATGTGCAACTGCTGACCTATATTATTACACGTCGTTATACACATTTTTCCTCATGTCACAGGATTAACTTAGGATTTATTAATAAAAGACAAAAATGCAATATCCGACTGAATCGTAATGAAAGATCAGATTTTCATATTCACCCATTAAATGATTTCGCGACGAAAATGCTATTCACTACTGATTAATGGTTAGAAAGCAATGTAAGATTGCAAGTTGGGGAGATATTAAAACCTTTGGCCATGTGAAAGCTATCGGGAACTTTCGCACGCCGATTCTTTCACAGAGATCAGTCAATATGCCTTTTATACAGATTAATTCTCCCTGTCGTTCATATAATAGCCGTTTTTTTATGATAGCAAACAGTAGTATTCGACGGGATCTTAGTTATCTACGCAACAATGTTTGAAAGCAGCAATAGGTCTGTTCATTCTGGAAAAAACGCCAACCAAATTTATTCAATACTTCAATCAAAACGCATACTAGATCTTAATGAAAGTATTGCGATTCCACTGGCGGCGATGGTTAATGGTCCTGAAATATATATATATATATATATATATATA
>NC_068988.1:70453248-70453736 GCF_001194135.2 Octopus bimaculoides | reverse complement strand
TATATATATATATACATACATACATACATACAAACATATTTATCCATATGCATTTTGAGGAACGTTTTACGTTTATCGATATGTGTGTATTCATATGCATATGAGGAACAAATGTATATTTATGAATACATATGCATATTGATGAGTTTATATATGATCAATATGAAAACATGGTGAATTTTAATGCGGTGATACGGTATTAAATGTAGAAATGAGTAGTCCAACCTAATGTCTTTCTCAACTGTATGCATGTTGTTGTATGCTAAATTTTCGGTCATATATTTTGTTAAAATATATCATGTTTTATAAAGGCATATATGTCGGCATACACATATACACGCATACACACACACGCATACACAAACACACACACAAACACACCATCACACATACATATAAGTATAGATGCCTAATGGATATGTATATATATATGTGTGTATATACGTATATATATATATATATATATATATATATACATATATTTCCAT
>NC_068988.1:70449945-70452953 GCF_001194135.2 Octopus bimaculoides | reverse complement strand
ATATATATATATATATATATATATATATAAGAATAAAAATAGGCAAAATGGAAAAATCGTGATTACACCATGTTACCAACGATCGTTACTAATGTACAAACATGTTAGATAGTGAAAGAGTTCTGAAATACCAGTCCCATGAATATATCCGAAAATATATGCTAACATAATGTCCTCAAAGCAATCTAAAATGGATTAAATTCAAATTGAACTAAGAACAACACATATTAAATAAACGTTAAGAAGAAATATTATCCTCAAAGAGTAGCCAGTTCAGTGTTTAACTTTTGATGACATCAGTAAATAACAAACAAAATGAAAAATAAACAGTAGAATTCTACGTCAAGACAATTAAAAACAGCAACTATTAATTATGCTACAAACACTTTCAAAAAGTAATTATAATTGAAATATTTAAATGTTGTTCTATATCTGTGAACAGATTCCAATGTACAATCTCTTTTACAATTCAATAATACTAATCTAGAACTAATTATATAATACATTTCCTCAAGGCGAAGATCACCTTTAAAATTACTATCATTGTACGATGATGTGTAAATTGTAATTGGCCACTTTGGATCATAGATAATGTTCTTTTATTTCAAATCACAAAATTCGTAAAATTCTTGTACACTTATATAAATGAGAATGTTTATAGAATCTAGTCTTCCAAATTGTAGCAGACGAACCTATGTATGACCTTACATTAATAAACTAAATTCTTTTTTCACAGGACAGATTATTTTGTTCTTGAAATTACAATGGCATTTTTACACTTGTATGTGGTGCTCATGGTTAAAGGAAATAGTCCTAATCCTCCTCTCAGAAGTAGATGTTATGGCAGGATTAGTAACATTATTATAATGGATATTATTCCTAGATGTTATTACTGTCGGAATTACTTTTCTTGACATTCTCAAAATCTAGTCAAGTGCCAATATCAGAGCTAATTCCACATTTCACACTATATCTTCTAGTCATGTTGCCTAATTTTGAATTGAAATACTGCCTAATTTTCCTTTTGTTATGTACTGCTTAAAGTTAAGGCAAATTTCTGGAGGTTGAATACGAAAATCATTCTCTGTGTTGATTACATTTTCCCCATAATTACTTGAATGTGGAAAATATTTATTCTGTGTAGCAAATATTTTCCGAGGAAAATATTAGCTATGTGAGATGCAAATGGTACATAAAACAGATGATATTCCTTGATTTGTCTTTCTATTATTTATATATATATATATTCCTTAATGTTAACGTTATCAAGATTATATGCTTTCTCACCATAGATTTATATACTTAAAGTTATACAAATGTAGAGCTAGCAGAATCGTTAATATGTCGGGCAAAATGCTGCTAAGTATTTCGCCTGTCCTTACGTTCTGAGTTCCAATTTCGCCGAGGCCGACGTTGTCTTTCATCCTTTTGGGTCGATAATTTAAATTCCAGTCAAACATACAGGCCTTGCGCAATTAGTAGAAACGATTATTATTATTATTATTATTATTATTATTATTATTATTATTATTATCATCGTCATCATTGTCTTTGCACAGCTTCTAACGCTGGAGATGTACTACAGTGTCAGCTGTTCACTACCAGTGAACTAAGGTAACACCTCTTATTTTTCGAGCACCTTCCGGAGTATTCGAGCGGTTCCAAGCAGTGATGTTTCCTGCAAGTGCTCCAGCTTTATTGCAGCCCATATTTGTTTCACGTACTTCCTGAGATTTTTGCTCACTGTTCCCAGGGCTCCGACAATTATTGGTACTACTGCTACTTTTTTCATCGACCACAACCGCTTAAATTCCCAAGCTAACCTGTCATATCTCTCAACTTTTCTTTCTTCCTTATCGCATACCTTCTTGTCAGCTGCGAATGTTATATCAATGATCCAGCATAGTTTGTTTTCTTTCTCAATTAAGACTATGTCTGGCTTCCTATTTTCTTTCTCATGGTCGCACTGTTCAGGTTTGTGGTCGTACCAATTTTTTGCTCTGTCAAGTTCATACTTGTTGCAAAGTATCCAATAGACAAGCCCGGCTAAATTGTCGTGACGTCTCTTATATTCCTTCTGGGCTAGTGGGATTCATTATCCGGTAATATGCCATACGGTTTCACCGTTTTGTCCACAGATTCTGCCCTTAGCACTTCCTGCTTTGTTGTCTATTCGGTATTTTATGTAGTGTGTTCATGGTGCTTGCTCTTGGGTAGCACAGGTTAGAGCATCCGTTTCCGGTTTTAAATCACTTTTAGTCATCTACAGCCGTCTTTTTTCTCTGTCTGTCTTTTCTTCAACATCTCTATGAAATTAGCCATGCATTCTTTTCTTTAGCCACCTTTCTTCAGTTTCATTCGTTTTCAATTTCTTGTATAGTGCTTTATCTTTGCAGTCTTTCATCTTACACAGGCCTTACCTTCTTACTTCTAATAATAGCAGTTCTATGGCAATTTTTACATACCATCCTATGTTGCTTTCTTCTGCTCTAATGAGTCTTCTTGGTACATAAAGGCTGTCTGTGTCATTTTTTGTATGGAGTGACCCATATCTAGTTATCCACTTCCTTGTCTTTCTGTCTAAGCTATTTAATTCGTCTACTGTCCATGCGATTACCCCTGCTCCATATTTAATGAGTGAAATCGCCCAGGTGTTGATAGTTTCGACCTTATTCTGTCCGTTTGATTTCGACTTAAGGATCATTCTCAGTCTGCGCAAGAACTCCACCTTAAATTTTTCTGTCATTTCTTTCTCCATCAATTTATCCATTTCCAAAAATCCCCAAGTACTTTTAGCCCGTCTCTTTTATCTGCTTCATAACCTCCCCTGACCGTATCGTTAGCCCGTCCATACATTTGATTTGCCTCTCTTCAAGACTAACACACCGCACTTTCTCAGTCCGAACACCATTCTGATATCAGCATTGAAGGTATACACCGTATCAACGAGGGAACTGACTTGGGCTTCATCTTTACCATAAAGTTTGAGGTCATCCATGAATAACAAA
>NC_068988.1:70446704-70449935 GCF_001194135.2 Octopus bimaculoides | reverse complement strand
TCTTTACCATAAAGTTTGAGGTCATCCATGAATAACAAATGGTTGACTTTTTGTTGGCGGCTTTTGAATGCATACCCAGCTTTTGCTTTCCTCAGAATCAGTATTAGTAGTATCAAGCACAGTACAAAAATCAGTGGGGATAGGCAGTCCCCTTGGAAGATGCCCCTCCTAATTTCTACTGTCCCTAAACTTCTTCCGTATGCTGTCAGGTCCATCCTCCAATTCGCCATACATTTTCCGAGCAATCGCTCAACATTCGATGCAATACCAAACAGGTTCATACACTTCCTAATCCAAGAATGTGGGATCATATCGTACACCTTACGATAATTTATCCATGACATGGCTAAGTTAGTTTTCATCGTCGTGCAGTCTCTGAGTAAAGTTTTGCCTATCAGGAGTTGATCCTTGGTACCTCTTCACTTACATTTACATCCTTTCTGCTCATGTGGCCGGACTCCATTTTTTCTCAGATGTTCGTACATTGACTCTGCGAGTATTCCAGTCAATAACTTCCAGATAAATGGCAAACAGGATATCGGCCTGTAATGGTCTACCGTATTGTCTTTTTCGATATTTTTCAGGCACAGCACCATCCTGCCCAATGTCAACCACCCTGGTGTTACTTGGTCGGCATTTAACAAGGTGTTGATTTGCGGAGCTATTCGTGCATGACATTCACCAAATCTTTTGATCCAGTAGCCTTGAACTCAATCTGCTCCCGGGGCCTTCCAGTTGCTCGTTTTTTTTTTGTTTTTTTTGCTGATTTCCTGCACTTACCCAACTGAAATTACTAGTACTGCCTGTTTTGGACAGACTACTGCTTGTTTCAGTTCTTGCAACCATTCAGGATCCTTCTTGTACTCCTTGTCTTTGCTCCAGATGTCACCCCAAAATCTTTGACTTACAATGCAATCTGGTATCAATTTTTCATCTGTACACTCTCCATTTATTTCTTTATAGAATCTCTTCTGATCTACTCCGAATAACCTATTCTGGTTGTAACCCTTCATTCTTAGGTCGTATTTTACCATCTTTGCTTACTTTGCAATGAGGCGCTGTTTCAGTTCCTCCACTACTACTTTAAGGCCCTTTCAATATTATACTTCCTTTTCAGCGCCCTGTATTTTCGTTCGCTCTTAAGCTCCCATTTCTCTTTTCGGTCTAACACAGAAATTTCCTTCGAGAGCATGTCTAACCTTGTCTGGATTCTTCTTTTCCACCATGGATCTTTTCTTTTTTCACACCCATTATGTTTCTTTTTCTTCACATCAACACTCCCGTTTTCTGCTACAACAATACTTGCTGCCTTGATCAAATTATTTGTTTCTGTGATGCTGTTTGTTCTGATGTATTTCAGAATTTCATTGACATTTTTCGTTTCTTGGTTCAATTTCCATCGAACAACCGTTATAAGGTTGCAAATAACGTCGCTATCGTCATCTGTAGTCTTACCTTTATTCTGTCGTAGGTTGCCTTTTGCTCATCTGTCATGTCACTATTAGTTTTATTGTCTTCTTTTTTTATCTATATGTCTCGACAGGCTGAAGCGGGACCAGAATCTCTGAGACTACCGGGTGTAACGCTGTCACCATCATTGACTTCAATTTCATTACCACCGTTATTCACAATGAAAAAACAAAAATTATTATTATTATTATTATTATTATTATTATTATTATTATTATTATTATTATTATTATTATTCAGTTTTCATAGTTTATCACGTGCTTTCACTACAGAGTGCAGCTCTGTTGTGTGCCTTGGGTATGTGCTGTGGTTTGATGTGGTGCTCTTTTCTCTGTATTGAAAGTGTTTTACATAGGCTGTGTGCGATGCCTAGTACTGCTATATTCTGTATGTTATATATACTTGTAAGCACTGCTGTTTTAGTTATGTATTTGTCTGAATGCTATTTTATCATACCTAATGCATCCACTATAATAGAAATTGTTTCTGATTTTAGTCTCCACATTCGAGTTACCTCTATTTCCAGATCGTTGTATTTCGAAAGTTTCTACGTTTCTTTTGTCACACGCTGGTATTCATACATCAATTAGAAAATATTGATAATAATAATAAAAGGACTCTAACGCGGAGTATAGGCCACTTATAATTGAATTCCATGTCGCATAAGTTTTCGCTTCTGTACTTATACTCTGCCATGAATGTCCCCCCTTTCTCTAGTTACTTTTGTGCTGACCTACGCCACGAGTTCTTAGGCGTACCCCTCTTTCTATATCCACCCGGATTCCACTGTAAAGCACTTTTCGCTACATATGGTGTGTCTTTTCTAATTGTGCTACCAATCCACTTCCACTTTTTCTTAAATATTTGCTCCCTAATCGAAACTTGATTCGTTCTTTGCCATAGCTCCACATTGCTTATGTGTTCGGATCATCTAATTTTAAGTATACTACGTAAGCACCTGTTGATGAATGATTGTATTTGCTTATTTGACTTAACTCTTGTTTGCCTTGTCTCAGCCCCATACAATAACACCACTTTTACGTTATTGTTAAAAATTCTTATTTTGTTCTTTATTGAAATTACAATTGCGCTCCATACTTTTTTTAACAGGTGAAAAGCGGTCCTTGCTTTACTTATTCTCGTCTTAATATCTTCATCTGTGCCGCCTGAGAACTTTATCTTACTACCTAAATACGTAAAATCGGCTACATCCTCTAGTTCACCGGTTTCTAGTTTAATACGTACGCTGTTTTCTTCCTTAATGCGCATAATTTTTTATTTGTTGTGGTTGACTTTCAATCCTAGTTTGGCAGCTATTGCTTCTAATTTTGACGTTTTATTTTGCCTTTGGCTATATGTTTGTGAAAGTAGCGCTATATCATCTGCAAAGTCGAGATCTTCTAGAGCTTCTGCATCCGTCCATTCAATGGCTATTTGACTTTCAATCTTAGTTTCCTTCATAATCCCATCTATAACTATTAGAAAGTATACAGCCCTTTCGAACTCTTGATTTTACTTCGAATTTATCCGTAGCTCCGTTTCCATACAAAACTCGGCATGACATTCCTTGGTAAGTTGCTCTTATTATAGATACATACTTGTCTGGTATGCCGTAGTGCTGCATAATTTTCCATAAGCCTTCCCTATCTACACTATCAAATGCATTTTCGAAATTAATAAAATTAATATAAAGCGGTGCATTCCACTCTGCGATTTGCTCTAAGATGATGCGAAGAGTGGCAATTTGATCTACACATGAAC
>NC_068988.1:70445683-70446250 GCF_001194135.2 Octopus bimaculoides | reverse complement strand
AAACACAAACTCACATTTGTTTTAGGTCTTTTACCTATTTGAAATCGGTGATACACCAGATAACATGTTACGTCTTCTGTTTCGAAATTTAAATTTTGAATTTGCTTAAATTATAAAATTACACCTCAGCTAAAAAAAGACAACCTTTGGCTTTCGAATACAACATTTTCTTTCTCTTTCTACATTTTTGTTAAGTTACAATTTCTCTGTTTTGATCAGGATTTTTCCAATTTCTCTTTTGTTTGTATTAAGTAATGGAGGAAAGCATTTAAGAATAAATTATAGTCATAGAACCAAACAAAATCAGAAGTATGAATTCTATTTTTCCCTTTCCTTAATACTAACAAGAGCATAGTATGAGAGAGATTTGGCTGTTATTTCTCACAAATTGAACAACCACACAGAAGTGTTCAATTGGCTCATTTGTTACTGTGTATAAGTAAACAAAATCTAAAAGATACACACATATATATCTGAATGTATGTGCATGTGGCTATGTGTGTGTGTGTATGTGTGTGTTTGTGTGTGTGTTTGTGTGTGTGTGTGTGTGTGTGTGTGTGTGTGTGT
>NC_068988.1:70439272-70444348 GCF_001194135.2 Octopus bimaculoides | reverse complement strand
AATCTTGGCAATCTTATATCTACTTTTCCAGTGAAATTCTTCACTGATATCGAAAAGGTGAAAACAAGCAATGTTAATTCTCTAAATGAAGTATTAACAGTAACTGCACGATAAAGTGTAATATATTGCAACTTAAGTGTGGCTGACCCCTAGGGGTGGATGTTACTGTTGCTTTTAGCCCCAGGAGGACATCTCCTCCAGCTGGCTTATCGACACACTACTGTGTCCTGTTTGCCAAAGGAAGTTATCCCTCTCAACATGATCTGTAGCACGAACGGACCCGGGTTTCAGGGTTATTTCCCTTCGTCAGCGTCCGATAGCCACTGATCTTTGATGAGAGAGATAAATTCTTGGCAATCTTATTATTATTATTATTATTATTTCTGTTTTCGTTTTTAATTTTTCGTTTCTCATTGGGTTTAAAGTTTTTTTTTTTTGATGTCCTGTACCCATATATGCATGAATGCATACATATAGATGTAGGTATGTACACATATGTATGGATATATGCATGAATTTATATATTATTTACATTATTAGATGTATGTATATATGTATATATTTATTTATGCGTGTGTGTTTGTGTCTGTGTTTGTCTCCCACTACCATTGCTTGACTACCGATGGTGGTGTGTTTGCATCCCTGTAACTTAGTTGTTCAGCAGAAGAAACTGATAGAATAAGCACCAGGCTTACAGTGAATAAGTCCAGAGATCAATTTCTTCGACTAAAGGATGATGCTCCAGTATGGCCACCGTCAAATGACAAAAACAAGTAAAAGAATAAAAGAATACGAGAACATACGTTCCGTACCACTAAACCAAAAGAGTTCTCTAAAAGTGTACGATGTATTTTAAGATTAAATAGTAATTCTGTTTACGTTTGCGTAATTGAGATATTTTGGTTGGATTATATAATTATCGGTTTTAGACTTCTCTTTATATTCTGTAACTGTTGCAATATACTTTTCGACTATAGACACAAGACCTGAGGTTTTTGTGGGGAGAGGGCCAGTTGATTAGATCGACCCCAGTACGCAACTTGTACTTAATTCATCGATCCGAAAGGACGAAAGACAAAGTTGACCTCGGCAGAATTTGAACTCAGAACATAAAGACAGACGAAATACCGCTAAGCATTTCACCCTGCGTGCTAACGGTTCTTCCAGCTCGCTGCCTTCAACTGTCACAATATAGAAACATTTTTCATGGCACCAGTACACAATTTACAGGTGCTTACATTTTTTGTATTTTCCGTGAATTTTTCACGGGTCCAGCTAGTTATTATTATCATCATCATCATCATCATCATCATCATCATCATCATCATCATCATCATCATTATTATTATTATTATTATTATTATTATTATTATTATTATTATTATTATTGAGTGAAAGAGCAAAGCATGCCATCAAAGTGACACTGGGGTAAAATATACCCATCATAACTACCAGTCTGATAAGGGTACACCGAGCACATGCATCACAGCCATATGTGTGCGACATGGTGATCTCACATCAAGATAAGCAGGGCATGACCTTGCAGTAGCCCATCTTTCATACCAAGACAAAACAATATACATGATTGACCTTCCAGTCAGTTAAGATGAAAAGCCATGAAAGCCACTGCCTGGTACTGTATCAGGGCATTTATTATTATTATTATTATTATTATTATTATTATTATTATTATTATTACTACTACTACTACTACTACTACTACTAGTAGTAGTAGTAGTAGTAGTAGTAGTAGTAGCAGCAGTAGTAGTGAATGAGAGAGTAATGCATAACATGAAAGTGTTACTAGGGTACAAATATACACATCATGACTATCCGTCTGATAAGTGTATTCGAGGCACATGCATCACAACCATATATGCGTGACATTGTGAATTCATATCAATATTAACAGCGTATTCCTTGTCTGGAGAGGCCCAGTTAGAATATTCTTCAGGCCGTGTAACCCACCCCGCTCAAAAGTTCCCCGAAAAGAGTTTTTTAAGGATGATAAAAGGAACATCAGCATTTCGGCTTCGAAGGATATACTGTCTGAATCTTACTCTCCTGTTAATACTCCTTTCCTAATTTTTCCTTCACAGTAACATGTTGTATACCATCTCCTTCGTGTATCCCCAGGTATTTATAAATTGTTGGCGGTCAAGCTCCTTGATGTCAGTGTCGGTAGCTAATTTAATGGAAGCTGTTTGCCTCTTACAAAAGTTACTTTAGCATACTTATCAAGGCCAAAAACCATCCCGATGTCATTGTTGAAATCTTTAACAGTTGTTAACAGCCCTACTATCTCTTCGTCATTTCTAGCAAGCAGCTTCAGATCGTCCATATGAAAAAGATGGTTTACTATAATATTGTACACTTTGAACTCTTACCTGGTGTTACTCAGTTCGTTTGAGAGTGGGATAAATGCCATGCAAAAGAGTAATGGGGAGAAGTAGTAACCTTCAAAGATGCCTCGTTTGATGCCCATGTTGCTTGATTGGTTTATCCCATTACTCTGCCGAAGAAGGAAAGTGTATTTTACTTGGCCATGCTACTTGGTAAGAATTTTAGACGGCAGGAGAGATCTTATATATCTTAAGAGTCTTGAGTGGCCAGTTATATCGGACACTACCAAACGCTTTCCTGTAGTCTGCCCATTCCGTAATCAGGTTCTTCTTGTTGTTCCGGCAACTTTCTATAATCATTTTACTTATGAGTTACTGATCTTTGCATCCATAAAAAAATTTTTTACAAGCATTTTGAGCTCTTGGAAAGGTAGAGTCCTGTGCAAGGAAAGTGTATATTCTTTCAGTTATCATCGATGTGAGGATCTTGTAGGTGGTGTTGAGACATGTTATCGGTTGTTTTCTTCTTCTTCTTCTTCTTCTTCTTCTTCTTCTTCTTCTTCTTCTTCTTCTTCCTTCTTCTTCTTCTTCTTCTTCTTCTTCTTCTTCTTCTTCTTCTTCTTCTTTTTCTTCTTCTTTTTCTTCTTCTTTTTCTTCTTCTTCTCCTCCTCTTCTTTATTCTTCTTCTTCTTCTTCTTCTTCTCCTCTTCTTTCTTCTTCTTCTTCTTCTTCTTCTTCTTCTCCTCCTCTTCCTTCTTCTTCTTCTTCTTCTTCTTCTTCTCCTACTCTTCCTTCTTCTTCTTCTTCTTCTTCTTCTTCTTCTTCTTCTTCTTCTCCTCCTCCTCCGCCTTCTTCTTTTCCTCCTCCTCCACCTTCTCCTCCTCCTCCTCCTCCTCCTCCTTCTTCTTCTTCTTCTTCTTCTTCTTCTTCTTCTTCTTCTTCTTCCCATCTCTCATAAACTGAGGTAAGGGAACGTTCGTTACCATCATCATCATCACCAATATCATTTTTGGACTTCTGAAAGTTTCAAGCAACTTTCTTTTCCATCATTTGTTGCATCTTTGTGCTGATGAGATGTTGTGAGTTGCATCTTTTCTTGGGAGGATACTGTATTGCATCAGTGCTTTTTGTTATGAGGTTTGGTTTGCATTAGGTTTTATATTGTGTGTCGTTTGTGCAGCGAAGGTTGTGTTCCTCCTTCAGATGGCACATGTGAGTTTTGTTCACTTAGTTTGGTATTTACAATATGGGTTTATTCTTGTAATTTTTGGAGTGGTGTTGCATAGTAGTGTGCGTGTGTGTGTGTGTGTGTGTGTGTGAGAGAGAGAGAGAGAGAGAGAGAGAGAGACAGTGTGTGTGTGTGTGTGTGTGTGTGTGTGACTCATAAATCAACTAATGTATAGTATCTATGATATCCGTCCGCCGTTCTTTGATTTATGATTGGTTTTGTTATGGGTATCGTCAATTATCATCATCATTACTACTACTACTACTACTACTACTACTACTACTACTACTACTACTACTACTACTACTACTACTATTATTATTATTATTAATGTTTCTACCAACCATGCATTTACTATTTACAGAGGAGTTGAATCTATGCTTGTTCATATTAATATGCTTATCTCCAACATTTCGTGTTTTACTCATCTTATTTGTGCCATCAGTCTTAGCTAACTTAGCTTACTTAAATATAATTGCTTGAGGTGTTTATTTTCATTAAACTCGCTATCATGTTTCATCATACTTCATATTCTATCAATATTAGTATTTTGATTCTGAATATAGGAAATTTTGTTCATATAGCCAGCTTCAAATAATGCGTAGTTATAGTCATTTTCAGGACGTGCAAATAAATCCTCATTAGCCGAAAGCCTCTAAATACGAGCTGATCTATTTTTAACGATAGAATTTATGATTCTTCTAGGATGATTAGAATTTGTATTCACATATCGTATGTACTCATTCCGCTTATGATATGCTTCGTCTAGTCCAATATTTAAATCCAGAGTAAGATCAAAGAAGTTAACCTAAGAAACCGAGACGCATAAAGAACTTTAAAAGTTTTTCCAAGACCTTTAATGATTAACCTTATTCGACCCTATATAATCCACCATTTAATTTAGGAAATTCACTCTGTATGCAGGTAATAATGTAAACACCTACTAAATCAGTTACTTGAGCGGAGTCACAGGACCCCAAAGTAATGTCAACATACTCAAGTCTATCAGTCCTAGACCAGTACTTTTCTTCGAACTATGTAATATTTTTCTTAGCTGTTACTATAACTTCATGTTTGGATAAAACTGAGTTCTTCAGTGCGAGAATTAAGCCCTTATTAAGTAATATAGGGTTGTTGAATAAGTATTACTTTGATATAATAACATTTGATTTATTCGATTGAACATATATATAAATATAAATAATACAGAATGGGACAAGAACGCAAAACATCAGGACACTTAGGTGACACAAGAATGGGACAAAACATTCAGATAGATGATACAAAGAAGACAAGGATAGATCATTCGGAGTTTCCTCACTTCAGTCGAGATCCAGATTATCTTTGCAATTTCGGCTGGTTATTCTCGATATTGCTCCAATCTGGCCAGCCCCAAAGAAAAACTAAGCTAAGAGCATTAGATTCCTTGGAAGAAAGCAGCAAATGTATACAAAAACAGAAAAAAAACGAACAATGTTACACAAATACAGTAGTAAATATATATAT
>NC_068988.1:70434712-70439165 GCF_001194135.2 Octopus bimaculoides | reverse complement strand
TATATATATATCTAATTCTATTATTCTGTAAAATAACATTTAATTAGTTTAAATGTTCACAAATGCATAAAAATAATTTTAAATTCCATTAGACATTCTAAAATGCTATTAAATTTCATTCAATTTTTAAAAGGGTAAAATCGTACAGAACTAATGGGATGACCTGATACATGCATATATATATATATATATATATATATATGCATGTAGTTTAGAAACCGACTCCTTCTCTAATGGCAAGAAATTTTGAAATAAATCTGAGCTATGACATGCATACATACATACATCCCTCCTTCCTTGCTGCTGTTTCTGTCTTGCCTTCTTCTTTCCCCCTTTCTCTCTTTCTGCTCTGTGTGTGCCCCTCTCTCTCTCTCTCTCGCTTTCTCTCTGTCTCTGTCTCTCTGTCTGTCTGTCTGTCTCTCTCTCTCTCTCTCTCTCTGCCCTCTACAGCACTTCTCATGCTTAGCACTGACATGTGACTCGTTGTTATTTTCATCTCTTATCCCTATTTCCTCCTTCACGCTGATCACCGAAGCGACTGGTCGTGCATCATCCGTTTCCATTTTGAAAACCTTTTGCTGTCTCTGTTACCGCTATGTTTCTAATCATTTAGGATAATCCTCCTAGAGTTCATCAATTGTCTGGCCGTAAGGTCGCATTTTGTTTATCTATCTTATATTGTTCTTAAGTCCTCCATCCAAGTTATTTGTTTTCGTGTTTATCCCTTGTCTGTCCACTATTCGTCTTGTCTTCAATATTATTGCGTTTCTACATTATATATTGTATATTTATTTCATATTCGTATGTTCACTTTCTCTCATGTTTCGTCCCTTGCCCCTCGATTCGTTATTTCCTGGCGGCTTTACGCCGCTAGCGCTACTAAAGGGGGTGGGGGTGATATTATCGTCAAAAGCACGAAATGATTGAGAACCTTTGGCGGATAACTGACGACGATTTGACAACCTTTTTGTGTCTGTTTTCCATTTGTTTGTGCTTATATGTACTATATATATTATGTATTTTTTAACTTATATGTATATCGAGAGAGTGAGAGTAAGAGAAAGAAAGAGAGAGAGAGAGAGAGAGAGAGTAAGAGAAAGAGAGAGAGAGAGAGAAAGAGAGATAGAAGGCGAGCGAGAGAGAGAGAGAGAGAGAGAGAGAATGAGAGAGGGAGAGAGAGAGAGATAGAGAGAGAGAGAGAGAGAGGGAAATTGGCCTGGATTTAATAAAAATCGTGAAGAGTACGTTAATGCAACTTCTTGTTCCGAAATGGTATGTGAAGAAAAATGCCAATGGTACTTGAGCTCACAATATATAGGGACATGCCTAATACCCCAAATATTTTGAATAGCTGACTATAGTTTCTCGTAATTCATCGAAATTTGTGTTAACCATTAAAATTTGCTGTGATCCAGACTGTAATACTCGAGTACCTTCGTATTGGAGTTGTCATCTCACTTCATATTACGTCGATAATATATGTTATGTCAAAAGCATACCATTCTAACTGCTTGTCTTCAATGTTGCTGACAATAATTTCCACTCGAGACCGTGCCCAGAATTTGCTGCTTCAATGTCTTCTTCCTTTTACTCCACTTCACTTTCATCTTGAGTTAACTCAGCTACTCATTTAATGAGTAGAAACAAAATATATTGGATTGCATTTAATAAACTATATGACAAAAATTCCTAAATTCAGTTGGTCATGTGCTTAATCGAATAACTCTCCTTTGCTAGTTTTAATCGTTATACTCGAATCATTAGAAATACTAATGATATATTTTTCCCGCTTCTCATTCGAAAGGGAATGCAGATTCAAACTTACTAAAATCAGAAAGCGTAAGTCAATAAGGGATGGCAGGTATATAAGAAGGGATCGGCAGGTGTAATGAGAAGTCGTGCATTTCAGCATATTCCATTCCTTTTCTTTTTCATTTTACCGAAAATACTGAAGTTGGTGAAAACACAGAAATCAGAAAATATATATTACGATATACTGAAAGTGTGGAGTAGCTATGTTTAGGCATAGACAATGAGACTATTTTCAAAATAATGGTAATCAAACAAATAGGTTTACTGTTCAGCTTCTTTAAAATATTTTCTACTTATCTAGAATCATCTTATGTGAGGGCAGGCCTACCGTTGTGGCGGATATCAGAGGACCAACAAAATTGTAACAGTCAATTAACGTGCTCATTACTACCACTTTTACAATTGCCACAAAAACGTGCAAATATCAAGCCTGTATTTTGCGATTATGGGATCAATAAAAGTATCAATTTCTTACTGGTATTGATTTAAGTGGCTGTTCCAAAACATATACTAGCGTATTGTTCCCTATCTCACACTATCATATTATTACATACCCAACATTAACATACTGTTCCACAACACATACTATTATATAGATCCATGCTCACTTTATCATACTGCACCAACCTTTTCTTGAGTTATTGTCAGACTTATTACGGTTGGGTCGTCTGAATTATTCTAATATTACCGACAAGTTTTGTTGATCATTATCTATTATTTCATCTGCTTACATTCGTTAATGTGTTTCTGTTTCGAGTTGTCTTACTTTTTCTACAGATCTTAAATATATATCATTAATATATAAAGATTGCTGGTAACATTTCTGCATGTTATCTGGTTTGTTATTCACTTTCGCTGATGCTGATGGGCGATAGAAATGAGATCGTTTTCAGATGATTTATTTTTTAGAGATAACCGTTTCCGACGCACATGTTCTCTGCTTTGTAATATGCTCGCATTACAGTCATACACCAACACACCTCATAAAGTATCGACTGGCATTTTCTATTTACTTACATTGTTATCTGTTTGGTGTTTTCTATAGGAGTGGTTTTCTTTTAAATTGGTTCTATGTGTCTCGACCGCACATTGTTATATGTAATTGCACACTATATGTGTATAACTAAACTATATATATAATAAGAAAAGAAAGACATAAATTAAATATAAATTCTACTTAGTTTTGCTCCAAGTAGCATGACTATCAACTTCTTTTCTAAATTTCGCTGTTGCATTCAGTGATGTTATTAGATTTCCTTTCCTTGCAATTTCGTGCAGTGTTAGGTTTTATTCTTCATACTAACATGAGATGTCTGGACGGACATCTCATGTTATCATTTTTATTAGTAATGTTAATAGTAGTAATAGCAGTTTTAGTAGTAGTAGTAGTAATAGTAGTAGTAGTAGTAGTAGTAGTAGTAGTAGTAGTAGTAGTAGTAGTAGTAGTAGTAGTAGTAGTAGTAGTAGTAGTAAAAGCAAAAACGCCAACAACAACGTTATTGTTAATGACAGAAATGTTTATACACGGGCTGAAGAATAATAAAGGAAACTGGAAGCTGGCTGTAATCAATAAATATTCTTTTGTTAGTAAACTATCTAGATTCATGAATCAGAGTATATTTGTTGACATCAGTCGAGAAGCATGCCCCTTTATACTAGTTATGGTATTTACAGATAGCCAAATACATTTGCTGATGAGCAAATACTGCGAAGCATGATGAAATATTATGAGTAGAAAGATAAAAACAGAAACATCACGTATATCATTTATTCTTTAAATATAATAATATAAAGTATTTCTAAATAGTCGTTGTCCCAGGAAGGGATGTCTGAGATGTTACCATCATCCTTCATATTCAGCATATAACATAATTTATACTGTCACCATTGTGGTTATATAATGTCGATAAACATATACAGGAGTGTCTGCTAGTTATTATTTGTGTGCATAATGCTGACCAGTTCAAATATATCTAAAAAGAGGTAAGAGTGGTGTGCATGCTTAAATGGCAGTTTGCTTTCTATTGTGGGTTTGTTTGTTTAACTATGTTTGTGTATGCATGTACGTGTGTGACAGAACAGGTGAGGATTTGTATCTGACGTGTCTGTATATGAATGCGGGCCAATAATTTTTATCATATTTAAAATATTTGTTTGTTATCTTCGTCTGACACTAATTGTGTGTTTGCGTTCTTGTGTCAGTCTGCATGTACTGTATGTATGTATGTACGTATGTATGTATGTCTATATGTATGTAAGTATGTATGTATGTATGCATGCATGCATGTATGTATGTATGTATGTATGTATACATATAGACAACCCTATCACATACGAATAAGTTTTAGTCTGTTACAGAAGCAATTATAATTTACATTTACTCCTGGAGGAATTGTGTGCTACAAAATACATAGATAAAGACACAGATGCACACATACGCATCCACACCCACACACACACTGACATTCACACAGACACACAGACAGATATGCACCCACATACATACATACATACATACATACATATATACATACATACATACATGCATACATGCACACATGCATACACATATATACATAGATACATACACACACACACACACACACACACACACACACACACATATATATATATATATATA
>NC_068988.1:70432986-70434074 GCF_001194135.2 Octopus bimaculoides | reverse complement strand
AACATGGAAAAAGTAAATAAAAAGTTACCAGGGTAACTGTTTCTACCTTTATAAATAGGCCTATTTATAAAGGTAGAAACTCCAGGTTTAGGTGAAATGTTTTGTATCATATAGATAAATAAATAAATGGAGTTAAACGCAGGTGTTATTCAAATTCTTTTACTTCTGACATATGTTTCGAAGACAACATTGGTATTATTCCAGAAGGAGTAAAATGGTGTAAAACAATGAAATCTTCTCATCGGGTAAATAAAGAAACCAAACACATCAATAAGGCATTTTAGCAGAATATGATGACTGCGTATATGATGAAGGGAACGCTATCAATTTTTTTTTTTTTGTAAACCGTTGCTATATATAACGTCAAAGGTAGTTTGTACAAATAGAAATAAACAAATCAGCAGAAAACTAATATTGGAGAGATATAGAGCGATAGGTGAATTACAATAAAGCTTAAAGGCATTGGAGTATATTTAGGGGAAGTGTAATGTAAGAAGACAGTCAAAGGTCGAATTTTATAGAATGGTAGGAATCTACTAACGTCTTTTTAAAAAAAGAACTTCATAGCGTTCCCTTCATCATATACGTAAGCTTCACATTCTCTTAAAATCTCTTATTGATACGTTTGTTTCTTTTCTTTATTTCACTGATGAGAACACTGCATTGTTTTACACCATTTTATTCCTTCTGGAATAATACAAATGTTGTCTTCGAAACATATGTCGGAAGTAAAAGAATATGAATGACACCTGCGTTTAACTCCATGTATCTATCTATCTATCTATCTATCTATCTATCTATACATATATATATATATATATATAGGAGAATATACAAAAAATAACAACAGACGAGGACAGGTGGTGTAAATAACAAAAGTATATATTAGTATGACGCTCGGGAATACGGAAAGTCTTTGACGTTTCGAGCTACGCTCTTCAACAGAAAGAATACGGAGAAAAGGAGAAAAACACGGAGAAAAAAAATTGAATAGTGTTCAGTCAACGGTCAATCATAATAATGGCCGATCATAACAATGACTGACCGGAAGTTAGAAATTCTTATTTCAGGAGAGCTAAGAAAGGGGG
>NC_068988.1:70428638-70429047 GCF_001194135.2 Octopus bimaculoides | reverse complement strand
TGTGTGTGTATGTGTGTGTGTGTGTGTGTGTGTGTGTGTGTGTGTGTGTATAATGGAAAAATTGTCAGTTTTTGTATAAATGGATGAGAAAAGCAGCGTCTCAGTTTAGATTACCTGCTGTTATCCGTAGATTTACTGCAGGGACTTCGTAGTGGTGGTTGGGGTAACAGTATTAATAACATGGGAGATGGAATGTGTAATAGACTTTATTTGGTACAACACATGTTTCGACCCCTTCTGGGTCTCTTCAGGTATATCAATAAAACGTGCTCACTATAGATTTCTTGAGTCGACTTACGTACCGCTATATGTCCATCAAATTAGGGAATGAGTAAAATCAGAGAAAAATTATTGAAACACAAAAAATTCAAATATGAACGTGGAAAGTATACATTCTAGTTTAGAGAAA
>NC_068988.1:70428123-70428520 GCF_001194135.2 Octopus bimaculoides | reverse complement strand
TATATATATATATATATATATATATATATATATATATATATTCGCGCTCACACACGCACATCCTGGTATATGGGCATACAACTTGATACACGCATATACGCACACGTATGGACGAATATATACATATATATGTACAAGAACTAGCATAAGCAGGTACACGCGTGTATATATACATAAATATACGGACATAGCATAGATGAACATATGCATAGATTCGTACGTAAAGTAAGATACACACATCTGTGCAAAGCTTGACACACATACACACGTTAACACACTGACATATACACATATAAACATACGCCCGCATATGCATATACACATATTCACTCTAATATACATACATACTCCTACAAAAACGTAAATGCGCACAGATGAATATGTAGACATGTATATA
>NC_068988.1:70418124-70428010 GCF_001194135.2 Octopus bimaculoides | reverse complement strand
TATATATATATATATACATATATATATACATACACACATACACGTACACATATACACACATACACACATACACGTACACATATATGCATACACACCCATATATATATACATGTATATACATATACATATATGAATCTAGATTGCGAGATCATGTGTGAAATACAAGTTACTCGAATATAGTTTCAAGTTCGGATGTATTCAGATTTGTGAGCGCCATCAAGTTATGTATGATCCGGATTATAATATATGAATGTGTGTTTAGCTGCGTGTAGACACCTGGGTAATTTTTCAATGAATTTATTGATAATGCGTCCTTTGGTAACATTATCGAGAGTGACTCCCCGGAGCATAACTGGCATTTCCGGGATATAGTGCTGTAGGAACTCGCATGTCTAAGTATGGACGGTATAAGACTGTATTTTGTCTTCGCTTCTTTAAGCCTCCAGATAAAATCGGCGAGCGATGTAACATGTTGTTTAAGGATATTTCGAAAACTGGCGATGCAGTTGCGTATCGAATTTTTAAAAATCGGCCAATACCCCGATACATACGTAGGGGCCTCTTCTAGTATTTATGGTGCACACGTTCTTAGTCATAAAATGGTTATCCAAAGGATAATTGGATCTATCTCTGCATGAGCATAACTGTTGGATTGTGTTGCCTTGTGTACATCGAGCGCTGGTAGGATTAGTTCTATTCGGTTTGTTGGTTGTCAATATTATCGTTTTATTATCCCTATTTGTAGGTGTTCTCAGTTTATTATTTGAATTTTTGCTGGTGTTATTTGTTGGATGGTCATCATGGATATTGTAATTATTGCTCTGTTGGTTGGTAGTATAATTGGAGTTATAAACGTTGTCTTCAGATTTGTCATATGAGATATACTTTACGTACGAATCTATGCATATGTTCATCTATGCTATGTACGCATATTTATGTATATATACATGCGTGTACCTGCTTATACTATTTCCTGTACATATATATGTATATATTCGTCCAGACATGTGCGTATGAGCGTGTATCAAGTTGTATGTATATGCCCATATACAAGGATATAGATATGTATACAGAGACAGAGGAAGATAGATAGATTGATAGATAGAAGGACTTGGCTTTTATGTATATTTTCACTGTCTGTTATAAATGTTATATGTTAGTGCTGCAAAATTACTCTTGAATTCAATTCGAATAACCAATCAAATCTATATATAACAATTAGAACGAAACAACGTTACTAAATGGATGAACATTCGAGAAATATCAGTCTATTAACTTGTATACTGCTCAAAGTGTTTGGTTTATTATGCAGACGTATGGACTGCAAAACCCAATTTCATTTCAACGACACCTGCAGAAAGTGACATATTGATATGCCCTTTGGCAGCGTACATTCTTTATCAACATATTGTTTGTTGCCCATATCAATCAAGGCTAAAGAAAATGTTCATTCAGCCTGCTAATGTTACAAACATCCTCAGACATATTATCAGTGTGGTTCTTTTCAGTTGAATATCAATAAAATATTATAGTTATATATCCCGAAGGATTTAAATTAACCTCATTTCTCCCCTCATTCATATGAATATTAAATAATAAAAATTGTTTTCGTTTCGATCAATTCAGCTACAAAGCATAGGCGTTCATTTATAATTATTCTCGACTTAATGATTACTTAATTAGATGAAGCTAATTCTGATATGGTTGCTACCATCAAATGACTCACTAATCTTTTACGAGGGCAATAACGCTCGTGGAATTGTACAAATAGGTGCCGTTAATCTTGAATTATGTGGTAAGGTTGTAATTCACAGTTCTGGTGAAATTAGGATTTTAACTTTTAACCGCACACAATACAATTTCCTGCACGATAAGGCAGGCCTCACATTTCCTTAACAACAGCAAGGAAAACTTGCACAGGATACATAAGAATATTTTGAGAATGAAAGCAAAGATCTAATTTCACCATTTCTAATATATTTTTGTGGAATGTATAGAAAGTCAGTCTATCTCGCCAACACCCTTAACTCCTAAGAATTACCTGTTTAAATCATGATGGATTTGCTAACATGACAGGTGATTTATGGCTCAATTTTTTTTTATTCGGTAAACAAAATATTACCTGCTTCTCTTACAGTAGCAGAATCAATACATTTTGAACAATCTTTTGAACATATAGAAGGCTGGTGCTTTTGCTGAGTAAAAGCATAGTATTTTAGAATTTGTGTACTATGATTTTTGTTAGTTTTGTTCAGGCTTATAGATATGTGCATGGGAGTGCGTATATATATGTATGGGTGCATGCATACATGTATGTATATGTATGTATATATTTATGCATGTATGCATGTATGTATGCATGTATGTATGCATGTATGTATGCATGTATGTATGTATATATACATTTATACGTACACACTTTTGTGCGTATGTATGCTTAAATTTATCTATATTAAAAGTAAGTTTTGACATTTATTACTAAATTTCGCCGTTGTTGGTTTCGTTAAAGTGGAAATGTTTAACTCTTTGTCCATCTACATTTGTTTTCGTTCATTTTATGGGCGAGGTCCAGTAATTGTAGTATAGCTGTAGTTAAAAAGCGTGTTTATGGGGAATGTAAAATCCATCTTATTGGATTTTTAGACTGGATGAACACAAATAGGTACTTTTAAAACTATATTACCAGCGGGTATACAAAAGAACGAGAAGGTGAGGCCACGGAAAAAGCAATGGAGTGAATATTAGAGAGTAGACAACGACGAAAAAACAGAAATAATAAAGATGAGAAAGAAGAAGAATTTTAACTGTTTTATACTTAAGCTGACAATGTAAAATTCAAAACGACAATATTTCTTAATTGAGAACAGAGAAGAGTGAGTAGACATTACAATTGTTAGCCGTTTATGTAGAGCGACTGCCACACAGTTGACCATGAAAGGCGCAGTCTTCTGATAAACATAGTCCAACAGCTTTCAGTGCCTGTTTCTGATTTGTTGATAGACAAGACAAAACGTAACTTTATTGAAAATTGAAAGCACTTAAACCGAAGTGGTGTCGCTGAAGTACTTAGAATTAGCTTATATTCGCTCTTGCTTTAACCAGTTTGAACTTTTTTTCTTTAGTTAAATAAGGATGTAATGCCTTTATTATCAAACTGCTACCACTGCAGAGCTTCGGTTGAACTACATTTCTTAGAAGCATTAAAGGCTTTCCAACTTGAACTTGTAGTTTGCGAAGAATAAGAATCAATCATTCAGTTCAAAAGAATTTAGAGGCGCCTTGGATAGTAAGCACATTATTTTGATTAATAAACCTATAAATTGATTTGTAAAGGTAAATCATGCCTTTGAATATTTTTGAGTTGTTTTATTTGAAGAATTTAATTGTCATGTCTTGCTACCAATATTGCTCTCCCCACCACACCCATAAAGAAAGGTACTAACTAAATACAAGACTTCTGCGAGCTTGATGAGTACTTTTTTTTACCAGTAAAATATATTCTGCTAGAGGGTGTACTGAAAAATATCTTTCATGAATGGAAAATTTCATTACTATTTAAACAACGACCTTGTTGCTAGTTATTCATTGCTTCAGGTACAGTCAGTTAATTGTTGTAGAACAAACATAGCTAGACATATGCAGCAAAGAAGAATCAATCTATTAAAAACTTCACTTTATTCAATTCTAGTTGCAAATCCTATATAATTGTATTTTATAATGTTATATGTGGAATAACCAACTCCTGTTAGGACGTCTTTTAAAAAACGCTTTTTAGGTCACATTTTGTCCATTCATTTATTCATGTAAGGCGATTTGAAATTTAAAGAACTACAAGTTAAGTACGTATTTTAAAGTCTAATATTTATTCTATCAAGTTCATTTGCCCAACCGCTATGTTCTTATTAAATTAAGTGTCGGTTTCCTTCCGAAACATGTCTCCTTGTAATCATTGTTTTAAAGGAAGTTGTAAACACAGTATGCAAGGAGAAAAATTATCTCTACCTCTCTCATACTTACACTGATCTAACGAAAGACTAATTTAAAGAATCACCTAAGGAAGCGCATTTTATAGCTCGGATTGACAATTATGATTTCTTATCTCAACAATTAGCGTTACGTGTAAAAATGTGTCGAAATAATTGTATTGATGTACGTATGTATGAATGCATGTATACATGTACCTATGTAAGTATGTATGTATGTATATATATATGTGTATATATATATATATATATATATATTCGTGTGTATGTGTGACAGTATGTGTGTGTGTAGTGGGAATATATATTCAGTATCAGGTGTTGATATGGCTGCGTGTATATTATTACAGGAGTACATATAGTGATGTACTCAGTTTCCGTCTACCAAATCCACTCACAAGGCTTCGGTATAGTAGAAGAGGCTATAGTAGAAGACACTTGCCCAAGGTGCCACGCAGTGGGACGGAACCCAGAACCATGTGTTTCCTAAGCAAGCTACTTATCACACAGCCACCCCTAGAGTGTAAAATTCGTACAAAATTGTTTGTAAGTTTCGTAACACCTTGTGAGTTTGTTGATTCCTCGTGGGTATGTTAATTTCTCGTCGCCATTGTTGTAATCCTTATGTTGGACTGTTATCACTCCCACTGCTGTATAGTAGTATTGTAAGTAAGACAAGGAAGACAACGACTATCTATGATCGTCTATTTCGTACTCTCTATTTATACTCACACTGACTGAGAGTGTTTATAATGACTATTACATACCATCCATCACATGGGAGGGTTGTACCATTATTACTATTATCCCCATTAAAGTCTGTTTTCATTCTATGTTCGTATCTAGAACTCGTCCGGTATTTCAGAACACCGAAAACGCTGCTATGATTGTATGGAACAGTGAGAATGCGTGCTCAACATCACATTTCGTGGATAAATATTCTTTATTTATGGATTAGGAAGGCAGCCAATGACTTCCTGTGGAAATAATATCTACACTCTTCAAGCGATCTAGCAGAGACAGCTGAAATTGTCTCCATTTTCGATGAGACTACACAAAGTTACTTGAGACAAGGCGAGCTATAGAGTGAATGCACAGATCAGGTGATGTGACATCTTAATTTGTTAATTATTGCATTTCTTGCATTGATCTTGGACTTTTGTAAGGATTCACGTTCGCTATACATTAATTAAGTTGTAAATTATGTTATGTGAGTACGATCATGCACCAGTACCCATATGTATACACATATACATATACACTTATATATATGCATATGCGTACATATAAAAAGTATGTTTATACATACACAAACACATACACACACATACACACACAGTCACAAGCGCTCACATAGAAATACAGGCACACAAAGACATATATAGGAAAAATATTGAGAAAGAGTATATATTTTGGCGTAATTTAAACAAGTGGAGAATAACTTTATTCTATGTTTTTATATTATAAAAAAATAAAAATATATCGATATGTTATATTTTTATATTAGCATTTTATATTCGTAAGGTGCGTTTTGCATATATATAATTTACATAAAGATACGGGAACATGGAAAAATAAGGAGTCACATGTTGCTTCGAGTCTTTTGTATGGCAAAAAATGTTTTAGTACACGAGGCAGTGCTGAAAAGTTCCTGGCTTTAAGAGTACCGTGAAAGGACTGGCTAGAGGCACAACATTCCGCGTTCATTTACAGGACTGAGAGAAACTAATGGACCGCTGTAACAAGTGTATGAATCTGAGAGGCGAATATGTTGAATAATATTATAATTAATTGATCCTCTTATGTTTTCTTTCACCCAAACCCAAGAACTTTTCAACACTCCCTATTAGATGTGTGCGCCTAAAAGGTTTTTTTTTTGTATTATAAGAAAAATGTCGTATTTAAGAGAACTGGATACGGTTTCGCTGATTTCAGCTTAAAGTTTTAATGTAATTTTTCCATATTTTTTCCTTATTTAAAATGATGTGCCGTTTAATGATTGTAGAGATGTCTTTTATGACATTTCTTAAAGAAAGACGCAAATCTTGTTTTTTGTCTCATGACATTTCCAACACAAAAGACACAATTGCAGTTTGTATTTTTATCGTCGCTTGGGAACTATTTTAACCGACATCTATTTGATTGCGTGTGTGTGCTTAAACGTATGTATGTGTGTGTGTTTAATTGATAAAGATTTTCGATTACTGATGAGTGTGTTATAGTATCATTTTCTATTTTATTTTTGTGGTTGGAGAACTTGTTATAACACTGACTGTGTATTTCTCTCTTATCATCTTTTGTCTGTGTTGTTTGTGTTCTCTTGATGTAAGTCCATAATAACAGCGAGGCGTTCATGCTTGGTATTAGACCAGAAGGCTTTCCACCTTCGTGCGTGTGATATCACTCCTATTTTAATTTTGCTTTAGCTGATCTTCGAAATCTTTCCAGTGGCTTGGATTTAAGACATTTCTGAATTTCGGTGGGCAGCCATATGAGTTTCCTTTCTAGGGTATTGAAACACTTTGATGCATGATTAAATGCATTAATCTTGAAGATGACTGCTCACAAACAGCATAATGACTGTTCTTTGATTCCTGTGGAGGGTGTATTCTGGTTACGGCGTAATGCATTGTGTGGAGTAGTCGTTTGAGCATGTATGTGGCCAGAACCTTTCCACGAAGGGTAAAGGCGGTTATATCGTAACGTTTGTAACAAACATTACCTTTTCTTTGGAGATGAACGTGATGTTAGCAATTATATTTGTGGGTATAAAGATAAATACTCTTTAATCCTGAGATTGATTATGTATAGATAGAGCGCTTTTAATTACAGATAAAATCTCTTACTTTACGGGAATAGTTAGGCCCAACAAATGCCAGGTATTCCTCCAGATCGTGGATGTCAGGCATTTTAAAAGTTTCCTCCAGAGATGTGTATTTGAGATGTTTAGAGCGTAACACATTAATATATAAACACAGATGCCTTATTTTGGCAGAAAGCCACAGATTTCAGTAAGTATTGCCATTACAGTTTGACTGGTACTTATTATCCGTGGGGATAAATAGAAAAGTCGGCACTTTACGTGTCAGAAATTCGAACATTAAAGGATGAAATTAATTATTGCTACACATGTGGTCCTGCATCTTGCCAATTCTTTTATCGATCGCTTGTTCCATATAAAAGTAAATATAATGATCACGCATTGCAGTTATTTTGATTTTCTCTCGGTTTGATTTAGTCATTTGGCTTCTGTAATCTAACGAGAGAGAGAATGTAGCTTTATGTATATATGTACAGTTACCTGTACGTGTGTGTGTGTGTGTTCACTTGTGTGTTGTTTGTGTCGTTGTTGTTGTTGTGTGTGTGTGTATGCACGTGTGTGCGCGTTTGTGTACGTGTGTGGGTCTGACAAGTAAACAAAGTGGTTACGCCACAGGTTCTAAAAATCTTTTGATGAAAAAGTCAGACAATGCGACTAGTGTTCTTAGATCTTCAAAAATGAAACAAAGAATATCTACCATATGTTCTTTAATTAGAATTGAGGAAGTGGGAAAATATATGTACACTTAGGTGTTGGGGAGGGTGCTTAAATATTAGGTACTAATAACCACATTTTTTTTTCTGGTACTAATAACCAAACATTTTTCATCTACTAATTCTGACTAAACTAACAATCTAGCTATGATCACCCGCCTTTCCGTGGGTCCTTGAATTTATTACATTCTATTTTTTCAATATATCTCTCCCTCATTTTTGAAGATAGCAGGATGTAATTTGAGTGATATTTTGATGATATTTCTAGTATGCTTCTAGCATGCTCTATAGCTCTATGGTGACGTGTGCTGGTAAATCAAGAAACTACGTTATATATGTACTGGTCAAACTTATTTAAAGTATATTTCTTATTGAAACAACTTTGACTGTAGTTTGAAACCTGCCAAACAGTATGGTGTTAAGGTCGATACGATCCTGTTATCTTGCTACCTGCAGAAGGTAAGATAGAGGAAACGGTGGAACTGGACATTTCCAAGACTGCTTCCAAGACTGCTCAGAGGATGGATATCTGCGCGTAAAATATAAATGTTCTTATAAAACTTTCTGCAAAATTGAAACTCTAAGGTATTAGACTTCTCGCAATGTTCTTATAAAACTTTCTCAAGAATTGAGATTCTAAGGTATTAGACCTGTCGCAACGAACAACTATCAATTCTGTTTCAGAAATGCACTAAAGGTATAATAGACAGCAGAATGGGTAACGTAGTTGGAGATACATCTGAAGAACAGGACGGAAATGTCTGGAAAGCATCTGATAAGAGATCTTTCAGTTGAGGGTCTGTTTCTTTGATTGGAACTGTGAGAGTATTTAGTAAAGATAATGGAATGCAGTTTTGGGTAAGTATGTGCGCAGTACCAATTATGAAGAGGAGCCGGGAGTTAATCTCTGATGGCGTCAAATTACCACAAGATAATATCATTAGATCGCTGTAAAATAATAAGGGATACCAATGCATGAGTATGTTGAAATATTATAGGTTAACGGAAAGGGACATGAGAGAGAAAGTCACCTAAGTGTATAAGAGAATCAGGAAGATGCTCGAAACAAAATTAAATAGAAGGAACATCATTAAAGCTAAAAATACGCACGTTATACCCGTATTGATATACTCTGCTCCCTTTCTGAAATGGACAATGGTCAAGCTACAGAACTTGAATTGAAGAATTAGAAAGCTACTCACTATGCACGTCACCCTGTAAGCTGTACCCACTCTACCCAACAAGAAAGGAAGGAGACATAGGATTAAACACGGATGACACTTTAATACGGCAATTCTCAGTCTGAAAACTTATGTTGTACAGAGTACCAACAGCAGCCAGAGTTACCCAAAGAGTAACTGAATTCAAAGATAAACGAAAGAACAACAGAGCAATCAATTGGTAAGTGATGGAACTACATGGCCAATTCACGCAACAAACTGAGAATGTCAGAAATAATTGCTGGCTCTAGTTGTTTGGACGATAACTTAAAGTGTGACACATAAGCGCTAAATATAGCTGCACAGGAATACCCATTAAGTAAATTTGCTCAAAGCAAAAAGCAACAAAACCCAGTCATACAACAAATATGGAATCTGTAGGAAATGAGACGAGAGAATCAATCACATTTTGAGTGAGTGCAGTATACTAGCACTGAGGAAATGCAAGCGCAGACATAACTGTGTAGTGAAAAGAGTATCGTGGGATATTAGACGAGTATGTGGCTCCTAAACAACAGAATAGTGGAATGAACACGAACCAGAGGCTGTGATACAAAATGCAAATTACAAAATATTGCCGGACTTCTCCATAAAGACTTACCATACTACTGAGATAAGAAGACTAAACATGATTATAGAGGACAAAATAAACAAGCAGTGCATGATAATGTCTTTTGAAATGCCCTATGATAGCAGAATAGATACACAAGAAACGGAAACAATTCAGAAATACCAAGATACATCCAGAGTGCTAAGAATACTGTGGAATACAAAGCAAGAATTTATTCCTCTAATAATTGGTGCACTTGAAACAACATTTAAAATGCTATCTAAAAGATTGAAAGAGACTAGATCTGAAACTCATACTGTCGGCCGGCAGAAAAGCACCAACCAGTATTCTGCAAAGGAGATCCTTGAGATTTGAGACTTGTTACCCATCATCAAGAAACAATGCCTGCTAACTAAATTAGCATGCACTAGTGTAATAATAATAGATGTGTAGCTCCGCTAAATACTCCAGAACTGATAAAAAACGTAGGAGATAAGCCACTGTCAATATTTACACACTTCACAATTACGAAAAACTCTAAATCACAGCAAAAGCAATAAAAAGAAAAGAAAGATGCAAAATCAGTATATATATATATATAT
>NC_068988.1:70415645-70418114 GCF_001194135.2 Octopus bimaculoides | reverse complement strand
ATATACACATACATATATATATGTATATAAATATATACAACGTCTTTTATTCTTTTACTTGTTTCATTTGACATCAGCCATGCTGGGGCACCGCGCTCTGAAGGGTTTTAGTCGACCCCAAGACTTCCGTTTTAAGCCTAGTACTTATTCTATCGGTTCTTTTTTTGCTAAACGAATATGTTACGGGGACGTAAACACACCACCACTAGTTGTCAAGTAGTGTTGACAGAGGGACAAACACAAACACACAGACACACAGACAGACACACAGACACACAGAAACACACAAACACGCACACACACACATACACACTTTTATATATATACGTCAGGCTTCTTACATTATTTCTATCAGTAAGTAAAACAGAAAATGTGAGTTGGTAGTAGTAAACACATATTTAACCTCTACATGCCATTGTTGATCTCATTCTCACCTTCTGCTGAACGTATCCACAGACTGGTGGTATTTGACTGTGTGGCCACCAAATTGATTCTTTTCCTCCTTCTATCCCCCAACAACTCTCACGCATTTATGATTATCTCACGTACAAAGTTAAAGTCGAAACTGAACAATATTTAACAATACTACACAGTAGTAAGAACTGGCAGACTTAAACTAAATTCTGCAGTTTGCTCTTAAAAAATTATGAAAACGGCTACACTGTTGTCATGGCTACAAAGGGTAGCCGCAAGGAAAGAGGCAACGGCAATATTGGTGGTAACTAACGATGACCACTACTGTTGTAATAGCAAACTAAATGTAATTGTAACGTTAATAATGGCAGAGTTGACAATGGCGGCAGAGAAAATAACACTTTCTACATCAGCTACACAGGGCTCAATGCTGATAATGTTAATATAGCACAAAAATGTCTTACGAAACAAAAAGGAAAATTAAAACAGTACGTACACCAAATCCTTTGTACTATGGTTAAACTAGAAGCGCGGCCCCCAAGAGAGAGCCGGCTTGAGGTGGAAAAGTCATTCACTGGCACAGCCACTTCTCTGAATACGAACCTGGATGGTCACTTGAATTGGAACTTCCCCAACTCGAGCTCTTCAAGTTCCCCACCACAGCCAATACAGAAAGAAAAATGTAAGTGGATCAACTGGACCTGAGAAGAGTATTAAGAATATACGCTTATTGTTATGCATTAGGTATGCCGTCTGAAGACAAACATACCGCACACTCTTATCAAATATGGAGAACACTGCTGACTTGTAATGAGATGCGCCACTGAAAAGCAGACGTAGATCATATTTACCTACCCAGAGCTCAAGAAAGAACCCATTTGATCCAATTTGAAATCTCTTAGAAAACCACCACGGATGGACTGGCCAAATATCTTGAAACAACTAACGACTGAATGCTAAAGCTTGTTGAAAATCTTAAGAGGTATAAGAAACTTCATTCTGTCATGAAGGAGAGCATAAAATATGTAAGCGAGTTAATGCTTAACACCTAGGTTGAACAGCATGATGGAAATGTGGCGACTTGTTGCAAATAAGGTGAAATCAATGGCAAAGGCAGAGAGCGAAAACTTTATCTTAGCTGCTCAAGATCAGAGCTTATTGACCCGTAACCACTAAGCCATTGTGAAGATAAACGAAGTAGACGCAAAGTGCCAATGCTGTAACAATGAAATTGAAACAGTGGACACATAATTTCTAGGTGTAAAGTTTTGGCATCTATAGAGTACAAATCAAGACATGGCAGAGTTGGTCCACATCTGCTCTGGATAGTATGTTTGCAATATAAAATTAAAACTGCTGACAAATAGTACAAGCACCACACTGAGGCTGCAACTGAGGGAGAAAATGTAACGATCATTTGGGACTTTCCAGTACATACACACCGTATAATCAAGGCTAATAAACCAGATGTTGTGAAAGATGTAAACAATAAAGTCTGTTTATTGATAAACATGAGCATACCTTGTAATCATAATATCTCAGCAAAAGAATTTGATAAGCTAAGAAAATACAAAGATTTGCTGATTTAAAATGGAAATAAAAATAGTATCTCATGACGGTTACAATATCAATGATTGTAGAAGTACTTGAAATGATCAAAAAAGGAACTAAAACTTATGTGAGGATGATCTCCGGCTTACCATCCATGAAAGAAGTGCATTGTATTAAATGGTATTGAGAAGAACATTGGCGTAGTGAATTTTCTTTCTTTTTCCCACTTTGTTTTCTTTGTTTTATTCTCCATTTTATTTCGTATATTTTTTGAATTTTTTCTTCTTCCCTTTTTTTCTTCCACTTTTTCTCTCTCACATGACTTTGTAAATAAACAATCTGGTATGTTTATTTAAATGGCCTACCATTGTTTACAGCGAGCGTCTTTTCCCTAGGTGTAAGGAAGACACTCAGCAGGAAATGGAAACAAAACCGAAAGACGAGCGTAATAATAATGAAGATAATAATAATAACAATAATAATAATAATAATAATAATAATAAT
>NC_068988.1:70407969-70415545 GCF_001194135.2 Octopus bimaculoides | reverse complement strand
GAAGAAGAATGCAAGCTTTGGCCACGAACTGGAGGGTCAACCTTAGGAATGGGCAAGTATCTCTGCTGTACCGCATCTGTGATGTGGCAACACGACCAGGTACATAAAGTGCTTCATTGGAAACTGTGCGAAAAGTGGGGGCTAGAGAGAGGCAGGAGATGGTATGAACACAATCCAGAGGGAGTGGCGGAGTCGAAGACTAGCAAGGTCCTCCGAGAATTCACAATCCAAACAAATCAGGTGCTAGAGCATAACAAACCGGACCTAGTAGTGGTGGACAAGGTGCACCATATATGCTATATAGTTGATGCTGCATCCCTCTTTGACCCACGAATGATCAAGAAGGAAGGCGAAAACAAAGATAGAATCGGGGCTATGGAAAATGAAGGTGAATATAGTACCAATTATGGTTAGGTCCTTGGGAACAGTCTCAGAAAGCACCAAGAAGAATGTAAAGGAAATTGGAATAGAATGACTAGTAGATCTGTTACAAAAGGTTTGCTTCCTTGGCACGGTCAAAAGAATCAGCGATGTATTAGATAGCTGAAAAGAACAAATAGCCTGGTACCGTAGGCTATAGGTAGTAAGTCCGCTACGCATGCAAGATACCAGGAGCTCCAACAAAATCTATGATAAAGAGAAAATAATAATAGCAATAATCTAATCCCACTCTCAAACGAACCGAGAAACACCGGGTATGGGTTCAAATTTTATAATACCATAGTAAATGATTTATTTTATATGGACGATCTGTAAATGTTTTCTAGAAATGACGAAGAGCTAGTAGGGCTGCTAACAACTGTTATAGAGCTCAGCAATGGCATCAGGATGGATTTTGGCTTTGATAAGTATGCTAAAGCAACTTTCGTAAGAGGTAAGCACAGGCAAACAGCTTCCATTAAATTAGATACCGACACTAACATTAAGGCTCTTGACCCACAAGAAAGTTATAAATACCTGGGGATAAACGAAGGAGATGGTATAAAACATGCTACTAGTAGAAAGGAGTATTACAGGAGAATAAAACTCATACTGAAAACTGAACTCAACTCGAAAAATCGCATGGAAACCATTAACATCCTGGCACTTCCAGCAGTCCAATATAGTTTTAATATCATTAACTGACATCTTACAGAGCTCCAACGCCTGAACGGGAAGACAAGAAAACTACTAACATCTAAGAACATGACCACCTAAAAGCAGACGTTGATCGTCTGTACATATCTAGAAGTAATGGAGGAAGAGGAATGATGAAAGTAGAACTCTGCTATAGTAACTCTACAATAGCAATGGGCAGGTACTTACCTGGAACAGAGGACTGGACGCTGCGGTTTGTGTGCAGACACGAAAGCTGCAAAAATAACATTTTATTGTCAAGGTAAAGGTTGCAAATTCGCAAGGGAACTTGGCAGTAAGGCTGAATTAAATAAAGAAACTGAAACCAGTGCCGTCAAACAATCAAATCGGATCAAGCAGACTGCATTAAATAAAAAACAGTACAAACGCACAAACGATGTCATAAATGACAGTACCGCCGATAGTTGTTGTTGATAAACAACGGCACTAATTTTATTCAAGGGAAAAGATCCCATTACACCGCTAGAACGTGTTGTTTACATTCCACAGCAGTAACGATTTTCAACTCAATACACGAAATTACCGAAATACGACAATTTTAACACGAAATAACTTTAAAAAGATAAAATTTTCTCAATAACACTGAGAGTAAAAGATATTTTTATAGGACACATTCTACCAGTGTCCTAAGTTTGAAAGTGTTTCGTTAAGAAAACAAGTGGTGCCTTCCAAGTCAGAAGGATGCCTCGCGCCTTCTATTCTTCGTATTTTATGTACCACACGTTAGGTGAGGGTTGCTAATCTGAGACGACCGAGACGTGCACCTTATATTGCAGACAGACTTTCATACTTAGTAGAAATGTTATTGATACAAGAAGTAGTGGGCTGTGTTGTTGGGCTTAGTCACAAAGGTAAATTTAGATGTAGAATTATTGTGATGTAGAATCAATAATTCTAACTTGTTTTTCAGCGTATGGTTGGGAACGTAGGACATTTCCGAAAATCCACGAGTGAGGAAGACCTGGATGTAGCAGGGGATGCGGTTGTTGAGAATGTTCTCATTAGCAGAGAGGTTGGTGATCCAAATGAAAATAACTTTGACGACACTATTTAAAACATATATTAGGTGATTAGATTAGGGATTAATATATTGTGAGGGTTCATTATGCTTATATCAAGGATAGCAAAATTAAGGTTTAAATCTAACTTAACGTTCAATAAACTGGTTACTTTGTGCTATTTTCAAAAGAGATGATATATTTTAATTTTTAAAAAAATGTGGAAGGCTTTCCAAGTACGTTCAGGGTCCTAGGTATATTACGTGAGAATAAAGGTATCATTTGTCGCTTCTCTTATGTAATTACCTCATGTTTTTAACGATATACTTTGCATAAATCATTGTCATTGACCGAAATAATAAAACCTTTCTATTCTGCACAACTCCACCGCTCTTATACTTCGCCCTTAATATTAATCTTTTAAACTGTAATACTTGCTTACATTTAGGAATGTTCTCATCATGTCTATACACCTCCTAGTGTCTCTCCTTATCCCCCCTTCTCTTAGTAATGTGCCAACATATCTCCTACCTCCCCCTCTCGTATAACTAACTTTTATACTCAAAATGGCAGATGCACTTTACAATGTTCTTTTCTATATCCTGTTAGCGTCTTTTTCATCATTTTAATCTTTTTATTGTTTTTTCTTCTTCTTACTTATTCCCGGTCTACTATGATTTATGGTCTGCTACGCATCTGCTATACGTTTCTGAAATCGCTTGGCCTAACCACATATCTATCTCACTCCTAATTCTTTTCTGTTGTTAAATAACAGGCTTCTTTTGATCTAGCCTGCATAGCCATTTTGTCTAGCTTCTAACTTTATAGCTAATTTTTTTTATTTCTTGTGCTACTAGCTGATAACTGTACATCAGCCACTTCACCCTTCTCCTTCCATACCGCTCTCATTACCTTTATACTTTTTGCTATAATCCCTCCTCTACACTTCTCATCTTGGTAATTTTATTGAACATATACTCATAAACGTTCATTACTCAGCTATTTGCTAGTGTCGTCTGCTGGGTATAACGTGTCTTCACCCCACGAATCTCTGAAAATCCGTGCCAGTCGTCGCATCTACAATGTTTTTGAACTTCATTGCATAATATGTATATTTAGAGCATCAGTCATAGATGATATGAAACGACTATAAAGACAAAACTTGATTCTATAATGTAATTATATATACAACTCCTATAAACTTACTGTCGCCTTTCTTTTATGCATTTCTCTCTCTATCTATGCATGTATGTATGCGTGTGTGCGTGTGTGCGTCTGCCTGTGTGTGTACATGTGTGTGTGTGTGTGTGCGTGCGTGTGTGTCACGTGACCGACCAGACTATCAGATGTCACCCATCGCTGGTCATAAGGCGCTTTTGCATTGTTTTAGTCTTCGAATGACGCCACTTCTCTGGCTAGGGGCGCAGATTAACATTCCTTCCTGCTGCTCGAAAGGGAGGAAGAACACAACGCGTCACCCGGTGCTGGAGTCGAACACACGATCTAGTGATCATGAGTGCAACAGTCTTTTGACATTTTCCTCGCAAGCACGAATAGTAATTACGAAGAAACCCTGAGTAACGGTGTTAGCGACGGTTGTGCTTTCAGTGTCATCATACAAAGCTTTGCGTGTCTTGTCATAACTATTGTTCTTTCTGTTTCTGCTGTCGTTTCCGTTTATTGTTGTTGTGGTGGTGGAGACGGTGGTGTTGGAAGCGGTTGTTGTGGTGGTGGAGGCGGTGACAATAGTGGAGTTCCCACGACTTTTCATATTTTTGTTAATGTTTTTTTCCTATTTTTCTTATTTGCGGTGTTGGTGTAGTGGTGAAGATAGTGGTTACCGTAGCATTTGAAAAGTTTTGTAGCTCTCGTAGCTCGACATGCTATTATTGATGTCCTCATCATTACGTTTCTTACTACACTTCGCGCTGACGATGGTAGTTATGTAACGCATTGAACTTCGAAAGTAATAACATCCTCATTCATCGGTTAAGTGATGGAAACAGAGCCAGAAACTGTTTTTTACACTACTCACAAACCTTCCTCCTTATTCTCTACTTGGTTGCTTACGGAAGACGCCATATTTTTACATTAATAAGTTTGGAAATTAAATTTGAAAAGGTTTTCCTCTCGAATTTTAGCTTCAAAGAAGCGGGAAATAAAAGAACCAGACAACCGCGCGAAGCGTAGATAATTAGTAATAAAAATCTTTAAATGGACGAATAAGCAGCAAACTTACATATAGCTCTCGAGTAATTACTGACAGTGCAGAGAAAATTATGATAATGATGATAATGATGTTAGTAGTAGTACTAGTAGTAACAACAACAAAAACAGTAATAATAATAATAATAATAATAATAATAATAATAATAATAATGATAATGATAATAATAATAATTAATGCCCTGTTGCAGTACCAGGTAGTGGCTCTCGTGGTTTTTGATCTCAACTGATTGGAAGTGTTATCATATACATTGTTTTGTCTTGGTATAAAAAGATGGGCTACAGCAAATATTCTGCTCAATACCACAGATTTGCTTGTCAGTTGTTTGACCATAACCAGTTGAGCATGTTCCTTGGCTGCTGGCGATATTTGCATCTCTGATTGCGAGCAGAAGTAGTGGGGAATCATCATAGCCATGTGCTGGAAGGAGCTCTTTAGGGTTTAAATAATTCTTCTTTGGAAACATAGGTGTTTTGTTCATCATCCTTAAAACAAAACTGATTCAGGGACCTCTGTAGTGGAATGGGGCACTCGACCTAACTGGATCCCACCTGCAAGATCAGGCGCTGTTTAGCATGATATGAGATCATCATGTCACGCACATATAGTTGTGATGCATCTGCCTGGTGTACCCTCATTGACTTTAATAATTTCCACTTGAAAAGCTAAGTGAGGGTGTAGAGGGAAGTGCTGCCTTCAGTGTTTTTATTGAAAGATGGGTGAAAGTAGTGTGGACGGACTGTGTGAATGGGCCTACGCTGAGCATGTACCTGTTGGCGGAAGATAAAGGTGAGGAGAGAGGTGTCCTCCCAAACCAGCCGCGTGAAGTGCTTCTGGAAAGTCGCAGTTATCTGTTTGGAACCTCGTAGCATGTGCCTGTCCCGATCTATATAAGAACTGATCGTGGTTGTGTTGCCACGTTACGCCTCCACTGTCCGAGTCCATCGAATCACTTTACTCACTTTGTGTTTTAGAGCACAGGACTTTACTTTAACAGCATAGCCTTCGTGTTTCGTCTCGAAGAAATGGTTGAGAGCCATTTTCGCCGCTAGCACGTCGGTCTCAATGCTTTTGCTAACCAGTTCTACGTCTAATCTTTTGTTTTCTATTGCTAAACGCTATCCATTCTACTATAATAGCTCTCTTCATGGCGATCCATCACCCGTTGTTGACGATTGCTCTTGTCTGCGCTTAACTAGTTCACTAATCCGGTTAGCATAGTCACTGCATGTTGGGAGGGAGGCGTTCACCTTCCAGTAACCGGGTCTATGTTCACAGATCCTATCTAAATCGTCTGTGCAGATCAAGAATTTGTTGTCTACGTAGCTGACCAATTTCAATTGTGGACAATCTACGCTTGCCCTATCCACTGACCTAAAAATACTCTACATACGATGTAAATGACCCATTTTGTTTACTACATGTCCACACTAGTACATCTGGGAAATCCAGTCGATATCTGTCTGACAGCTGGAAGTTTCTGAACAGGTTTTCGAGGCTTTTGTAGCTCTTTCTGCTCTGTACTAGCCCCGCAATCCTTCGTGCGTCCAAACTAATTTTCAGACCCCCAACTAGTATCAAAGTGTAATATATTCCCAAGATTGTTTCAGCTTACAAACCGAACCCAGGCCACGCACATTCACATGCATCACTTTCAGTGCAGGCCTGTTCGTTAGCCGGCGAAATAAAATAAGAGATTACTCACCTTGATATTCGAGGAGTCCGCGTATTTCGGACCCCTCTTCAGGCGAATGTTTTTTAAACGGTCTTTGTAATAGTCCTTTTATCAATAGTTTCTTTTTATAATCCCCACATTAGCTGCTATTTTTCACGTATTGTTCTGTAAAATCCGAAGACGTTCTAATTAAAAATTTGTCTTTCGGGGATTTCAGAATTTCAATCTCAAATTCCTCGCCTTCTGTTTGAATTTTATTTTTATTCTCAGTTAGGTGATCCATCAACTCACTGTTGCTTTTGTTCACGTTAAAATTGATCGATGCATTTTGTGTAGACTTTAAATATTCTTTTAAACGTTGTAGTTTTGGTTGGTGTTTCTTTACTTTTGTTGATGTTGTTGTTGTTGATGTTGTTATTGTCGATGTTGCCGCTGTTGTTGCTGTTGTTGTTATTGTTGTAGTTAATGGTGATCTTACTGTAATTGTTGGTGTTGGTGTTATTGTTGATGTTGGTGCTGTTGTCGGAGTAGCTGGGAGGTGGGCCGAAGATGGGGTTTTTGTGTTTGTAGTTACTTTTGTTGAGCTCTCGAAATGGGGATCTGTATCCTCATCCTTTTTCATTTTGATCCTTTGGTGACTGCTTGTCATCTTTAAACCTGATCTTTCTTCTACAAGTAATTCTCTAAGGAATTGATGGTAGATGGCGAAATCTGGTCGAAAGCGAAATTTGAGACAGTATTCTTTGTTTGCTGAGCAGAAGTTTAAGAAGAGCTTGCTCTTCAGTGGGAGGAGGAGGCCAAACATTTCCACTACCAAAGTTTCGGTGTAGAGATCCTGAACCGATCATGGGGTTGTTCTAGATGCGGCTGTGGAGTTGCACAACAAGCGTGGTTTCTTTAATTTAGGACATAAAACCTTTTAGTGGGTTGTACAGCCACAGGTGTAACACCTAGCCTCTTCTTCGCCATCTTCTTCGCTGCCTCTTTGCTATGACATATAGCAACGAGAGATACAAATTCCCAAGTTTTCCTGGCATGCCAAATCGAACCTCAAATATCTTTCAGACGTTTTTGTACCTGTGCTAGAGGCGGAGTTTCGATCCACCTGGTCTTCTTATTAAGATACCTATAGATGACCTTTTCATAATCTGATCTTTCGGAAAGGAGATAAAACAAGATTTGGTTTTGGCAGGCATTTTCGGAATTTTTTATCAAAATAACTGTTGAAGGAGTGCTCCACACATCTCTGTTCAGGGATTTTGGTGAAAAATGCATCAGATTTGTTGTTGTTGTTACTGCTGTTGTTTGGTTGTTTATAGTGTAGGACGTGGCTTCATTTTCAATGTTAAACATTTTCTCCTGTATCTCCCGCAATGTATTATTGTTGATATTTACTCTTACTCCTTTACTATTTTACTTGTTTCAGTCATTTGACGGTGGCCATGCTGGAGCACCACTTTAGTCGAGCACATCGACCCCAGGACTTATTCTTTGTAAACCTAGTACTTATTCTATTGGTCTGCTAAGTTACGGGGACGT
>NC_068988.1:70407010-70407796 GCF_001194135.2 Octopus bimaculoides | reverse complement strand
ATATATATATATATATATATATATATATATATATACATACATATATACGACGGGCTTTTTTTCAGTTTCTGTCTACCAGATCCACTAACAAGGCTTTGGTCGGCCCGAGGACATAGTAGTAGACCCAAGGTACCACACAGTGGGACTGAACCCGGAACCATGTGGTTCGTAAGCAAGCTACTTACCACACTGCCACTCCTACGCCTTGTTGCTGCTATTATTCTTGTTGCTGGCTTCCACACTTTTTCTACTCTTTTCCACTTCAAACTGTGCGTTTTTGTTGTTGCTGCCGCAGTCGTTGTTGATAGAATTAGTTCTTTTAAGAATTTTCTGTTGAAATATTCTACCTTGTAAAGAATTTTAACGTCACTCGTGTTAAAAACAGGCTTCTTTTCTGTTTTTCCAATGGAACAACATAGTAGTCGCGCTCACTCCTCCTTTCACCACAGCTTCATGACGATCCTCACTTTCTTCCCCTCTCTTACGATCGACATTACGTCGATTGATATTTTCTCCATGGAAAATCGAAAACTTTTTGCAATACAAAATTAAGTCGAGAAGCGACTCACTTATCAGTAGAAAATAATTTGCTTTTCGCGACAGAACAAGTTCCAAAGCTAGACATAACAGCTATCCTTGATTTCACCTATAAAATTTCGGAGTGAGGTCAAGTTTGACTTGCCAAGCTGACGGCCATTATTATTATTATTATTATTATTATTAATAATAATAATAATAATAATAATAATAATAATAATAATAATAATAATAATAATAAGAAGAAGA
>NC_068988.1:70400765-70406547 GCF_001194135.2 Octopus bimaculoides | reverse complement strand
TAAGGAGGAATTATCAACAATGGATAGAAGGACGAAAAAGTTGATGATGCTGCGTAGGATGCAACACCCTAAAGCAAATGTAAACAGACAGTATATGAAAAGAAAGAATGGTGGCAGAGGACTAATTAGTATAGACCATCGTATAAGGAGTGAAAGTAGGACGCTTGCCGAGTATTTAATAAATAGTAATGAAAACCTGCTGCAATATGCCGCATAACATATAGGTGTAAATGCAGATGAAATGATGGGCAAGGAAGAGTTTAACCAAAGAGCAGAGGAGAAGAGAAAAGAAGAACCTTCTTGAACCTGGAATGTATGGACAGTTTGAAAGGAATACACAAGACGTTAAGAATAATACAGCATCATGAGCACGGCTTGCGCCAGGTGATTTGAGGCGTACCACCGAAAGCATGTTCATTGCTGCACAAGACCAGGCTCTCGCTACTAAATCAGTGAAATACCGACTCCCAGAAATGCAGACTCTGTGGAAAAGTGTGGAAAATGTGACCCACTTGGTAAGTGGATGTGATAGCCTTTCATAAAAAGAATTACAAACGCCGCCATGATAAAATGTGTATGTTCATTGGCTCTCATGCTGTAAATACCAATATGAAGTAACAGAGAACTGGTATGAGTATGTACCAAGTAAAGTTATGCAGGAGGATGAAAAAGTAACGATACCCTGGGACTGTTATTTTCAGACGGATCGTGTAATCGAGCACCGTCGGCCGGATATTGTCATATTGAATAAGAGAGACAAATACTGTCAGAGCATGATGTAGCCATACCAAATGACATGAATGTTGTGAGTAAAGAAGTTGAAAAAAAAAAACACTAAGTACTCTGAATTGGAATTGGAAATGGCAAGACTATGGAATATGGAATATATTCAAAACTTCTATATGGAATATAGTCAAAACTTCTTATGGCAACTGAAATTTCCATGCAAGATTGATGTCTTGCAAAAAGCAGCCTTATTGGACACAACGCACATCTTAATGAAAGTATTATCTGTCTGAGGTCATTGTTGTGATGTGACAGATGACTAAAGACTCCTGTGCATTTTTACCTACAATGTGTTACGAAGGAGTCATAATAGTAATAATAATAATAATAATAATAATAACAATAATAATAATAATAATAATAATGAAACTGAAGACGAAGAAGAGGAAGAAGAAGAAGAAAAAAAGAAGAAAAAGAAGAAGAAGAAGAAGAAGAAGGAGAAGAAGAAGAAGAAGAAGAAGAAGAAGAAGAAGAAGAAGAAGAAGAAGAAGAAGAAGAAGGAGGAGAAGAAGAAGAAGAAGAAGAAGGAGAAGAAGAAGAAGAAGGAGAAGAAGAAGAAGAAGAAAGAGAAGAAGAAGAAGAAGAAGAAGAAGAAGAAGAAGAAGAAGAAGAAGAAGAAGAAGAAGAAGATGATGATGATGATGATGATGATGAAGAAAGGGAAGAAAAAAGTTGACAAAAACAGGAAGAATTAGATAATTTATCTTACGAAAAGAACAATGAGAAAAAGTAACTGCAACAGAAACATCATTGACGTCACATCTGCAATGACATCTGCAAGCACAACAACAACAAACATTTACTTACATTCGCGAGGTAGTTCCAGATTCAAAGGAAAAGTTAATGGATGAAAAGCAATTTCTGGAGGAAATTGTCGGTAGTATGTGAAGTCAAACAGAATTGAATCCATATTGCTGCCACTGTTTCCAGAAATAATCTCTCCTCTACCACGCTTTCTCTACTACGACAAGCAAAAGAAGAATCTCAACGTTGGAAAAACAGGCTATAAATTAAGATAAGATTTTTCCAATATTGTCCAAAAAAATAAAGGAGAAAAAGAAATAATGAGAAATCGATAGATATTTTGGCTAGGTGACGTCCATAAAAGAGGTTAGTGTAAATAAAATATTAAACATCATTATTCTATTGAGCGGCAAAGTAAATTAGAGTCGCACGCTAAGATCGTTTACAACCATCATTCAGATAAATATCTCCGAGCTTTATAGTTTTAGTTTTACATAGCTAATAATTTACATCAATTTTTACATCAATTTGAAATGTGAGGGGGAAAACATGTTAAGTTGAAATTCTACTGAAGCGAAGATAAACATTAACACCGCCAAGAGAAGCCATTTATAGTTATCTTTCTCTCTCTGATCAAATCACCTGTAGCAGCATAATGATCAAATCACTTTAATAGTATAATGTTCGTATTTATCAGAAGGCGTGAAAAAGGAGAAATAACAACGTATTTCATTGGGGTTTTTTATGTACATTTCGGAAGATTGACACTGTAAATCTTGTAAAAAAATAAATATTAAATTTGTGAATTCGAGTAACCAGGGAGAATTTTGTTTCAGATTTTTGTCAGATTTGTTAGTGAAGAAAATGTTTATGGGTGGGGATGTCTAGAGCACAAATTAAGTAACGTGCCTTCTGCAGCTTTATATAGTTATACGAAAAGTATATATTCGACCCACCTAGAGAAATAGAGTCCATGTAGCAACGGTAGAATAATAGAATAATAGAATAATAATTTTTTATGGCAGGCTGTTTACATTAATTCTATATTGTATTTTGTTTAGGCTATCTCCAGTACACTTTCCATGTGTACTCCATGCTCAGCCAACGGTGACATGACATCTTCTAAGGCATTTATTTTCTCGCAGTTTTTCCTTGGTAAATAATACAGAGAATATCTACTCGATATAGATATTAAACAGATATGATAATAAAACACATCCAGGATCGTCTTAATAGAATATAGAAGCCGAGCAAATCAGCCACATTATGAATTGATTAGAATTAGGACCCTAGGTCTGTAAGGCTCCTGTGCACCTTCGCAGTGTACGCGTGCCTTAAAACAGCTCTGCACATATCCTTGCCTCGCGTTCTTTTGATTCAAACAATACTTGATCTCTTTTGATGGTTACCTTTTGGTTCCAGTATGACCTGCAATTGACTCTGATGTTCTTTCTGTCAAAGGCGGCTTTTACTAAAAAGCTGATAAGCTCTGTGGAGTACGTACTGAAATACCTCGGCATAATCTACGAAGCAAGCAAATAGATATTTCTGCAATTGCATTCGCTTTTGTGATAGAATATTGGAGCAGGATATGGCATTTTTTGTACCTCTGTTGTCCCTGAAACCAAATTGCTTCTCATTGACTTCTGCATATATTTCGATTTTATTGTTCCGTGTATGACATCCAGAAATATTTTAAGAGCATGAAGCATTAGACTGATAGACCTGAAGTCAGAGCACTCGTTGGGCTTGTGTTGTTTCATAATGGTGATAAATATAGAGAATAGATATTTAGAGAGTGAAATGAAATCAAAAGACTCACTGTCAATTTTACAAATTGTTGTAAAAGAGCAAAGGTCTAAGACAATGGTTATTACTATGACAGTACAAAAGAAGCAAAGGTAGATTATGAGAATTTGGAACAATCGCCCCCCTAAAATCGTAACTCCACCGTCGTGGAGGACTTCCGAGTGATCGTTTCCGCTCGCACGAGTATCACTCGACATCTGCGATGGTCCACCGATTATCTCAAAGAGATTCCAAGCATTGATCTCTCCATCACTCTTTGAGCCGTTACCAATCTCTACTCTTCTCTCTTTGTTGTAGCCCATGTTTCACTACCATAAAACATTGCAGGTAGAACTGTGCTATTTATAAGGTTGGCGCGGGTGATCCTGTCCAACCTTCCTTTGAGCACATCCCTTATGCCATTAAACGCCTTCCATCCGGCCCTTATTCTCCACGAGATCTCCTTTTCGATGTCTTGACACATATTCACTTTCTGTCCCAGGTAGACATATTCCTTTACCTCCTCTATTTCATCATCGCCGACCACCATTCGACCTGTTGGTACGTTGTCGGACCGCATGAACTTTGTTTTCATGCAGTACATCTTGAGACCTACTGCAGAGCTTTTGCTGTTGAGCTCCGTCAGCATGGTCTGAATCTGATCTGTGGTTTCAGCGATGATTACGATATCATCAGCGAAACGGAGGTGGGTGAGTAGTTCGCCATTGATGTTGACACCACCTTGCCAGTCGATGCCTCTGATGATCTGCTCGAGACATGCGGTGAAAAGTTTTGGAGAGAGCGTATCTCTTTGCTTCACTCCCTTCTCGACCGGCACTCGTACGGGAGATGACAGCAGAGCTATGTCGGTGGTGCATCCGGAATTTGCCTCTCTGAGCAGTTGCACGTCTTGCGCCTCGGCTCCTTGCCTCTGCAGCGAGTTCAGCACTGCATTGGTTTCCACGCTGTCGAAGTCCTTCTCATAGTCTACACACGCAATACAAAGAAGCAGCTTGTATTCATTCGCTCGCTCAAGCAGTTGTGTTAGAATAAATATATGGTCCATCGTGCTGTAGTTCTTTCGGAAGCCGGCTTGCTGCCTCGGTTGTTGTTCGTCGAGATAACGTGACCACCTGTTCTGAATTATCGTTGTGTATAGCTTGTACACGTGAGACAGCAGGCATATGGGTCGGTAGTTCTTATGTAGTAGGATGGTATTTGACTCGTTCCACTGCGAGGGAATTCTTCCCTTGTTTAGATAGTGCGTGAATTGCTCGGTGTGGATTTTCCAGAGGTGCTCTCTGCTTGACTTTAATACCGCCGATGTTATATCGTCTTTCCCTGACGGCTTTCCATTTTTTATCAAGCCGATGACTCTTTCGACCTCACTGACAAGGATAGATGGCACATTTTCTTCCTGTTGGAGTGGTGGTAACGGCTGGACATTTCTGGTAGACTTGAAGAGCTTGGTGTAGAAGTCTTCGCAAACATTTTCCATCTCGCTCTTATCGTTTACCGGTACCCCATCTGTATTCTTCAGGACCGTCACCTCCGATCTATATAGAACCATGTCCCTCTTGCATATCTTGAGGCTCTTCTTTTCCTCTGCAGCCTTCAGGAGCTTCTCCGTCCGGTATGCCTCGAAATCTCTCTTAAGTTGTTGACGAATCACTCTGCTGAGAAGGGAATATTCAAGGTGATCTTCAATAGTCCTTTTCATATTTTTCCTCTTCTCTAGTATCTTCGTAGTTTCCTTCGAGACTCTTCCCTTCTCTCTCGGACACACTCCCTTAGCCTTCCTTAAACACTCCTTCAGTTTCCTTATCAGTGAGTTGTAGTCATCGTCTATGCCGTCTTCTTTGCACCAGGTTTCCTGCATGATGGCTTCCAGCAGCTTCGCCTCATTGAGGACTCGGACACGTTTTCCCTTCGACGCCAAATGCAGCACCTTCTTCTCCCTCGTCCCGTCGATGACAACCCTCGCTCTCACCAGACAATGGTCGCTGCTGGTACTGAATGGCGTCACGACGGAGATGTCATGTAATATGCGTCGCTTATCGACCAGGATGTAGTCAATCTCGTTTTGGTGCTCAGAGTTCTGCGATATCCAGGTCCATCTCTTCTCCTTCTTCCTGAATAGGCTGTTTCCGATGTAGCGCCGCCTCGCCTCTGCCATGGTAACCAAACTCCCCCCCCCCTAATTTCACTCTCCTATGCCGAATCTCCCGACATACTCTTCCCCTTGTCTTTTAAGTCCAACGTTTGCGCTGAAGTCTCCCATCACGACGGTGTAAGTAGACTTCGCAGCCAGCCCTTTGTCTAGCTGTCGATAGAATTCTTCCCCCTTGTCGTCGCTGGCACTTGTGGGAGCATAGGTCTGGACAATCTTGAGGGTGGCCTTCCTTGAGAGGTTTACGTTCAGTACACCAATCTGTGATGCTATGAATTGGCAAGAAGCGATCCT
>NC_068988.1:70393891-70399562 GCF_001194135.2 Octopus bimaculoides | reverse complement strand
TATATATATACTGCGTTTCAAATTATCAGTGACGTAACATTTTAAATTTTTTATTTAAAAACTACTCTTTGGAAATCAACGAAAATTCCACAGAGTGATGGCAATAGTTCTATGCGCGTGATATGTGAAAAGCGTGAGATTTTACAGAAGTGTAAACAAACTACGGCCATTTGCATGATTTCCATGAACTCTCAGTGTTCCAAATTATTAACGAATGTTCTGATAATCGTGTAGGTCGTAAATGTGACTTAACTGCTTCAGAGAAATCTATTGTCACTTCTGAACTTTGTAAATGAACATTACGAATATCTAAAATAATTGCAAGATATCACCACATTGTGAAAAAAGATTGTTACAACTCCTCCGAAGATATGTAAGAGAGCCGAAAATGACCAGCCGAGGGTTGTTTCTCAACGCTCTCTTTCACGAATTAAGCGTAAAGCTGTAAAGAAACCAAGTCTTACAAATGGAGAACTTTTCAACCGCATTGACGAAACAACTCGATGCCGTCTTGTGAAAAAGATCAGTAAACCAGTAACATCAGTTAAGAGGCCACCTTTAAACAAAATATACATTCAAAATCGTCTGAAATAGGTAGAAGGTAACGTAATGGTCGACATTTCAAAAGTTGTGTTTACGGACGAAACTGGTACTGCCCTTGATAGACCTGAGAGTATATCTCTATCTTTGATCGGAAGCGGATCAATATTTATAATAAGCGGGGTTTCAGTTTTATTCAACTTTGATACTGCCATAATCATAAACATGTTCCGAAATCCTTGCCTTTTCGCTACCAAACCTGCATGATGTCTCCATGTAGTATATTTCCAAATAATTTATGAGGGAAACTAAATACAATTCTTTGCGTTATTGTCTGTAACGAAAATATCCCTATGCAATAAATTGTTAAACCTTCATTACTTATTTCCTGAGGATATACCATCGAAACATTAAGAAGACATCCAAGTTTGTAGTTATAAACTATACAGAAACTGGATAAAATTTTCCAAATTTCATGATTCAGTCCTCGGATATTATCGCGACGATCATTAAATCTATCAAAAATATTTGAGAACAATTCTTTATATTGGGGAAACACAATAATATTAGATTGAATCTATTTAAATTCATTTTCAATAATTTATTTGCGATGCATATTTTCCTGTCGTACATTCTATCGAACGTATTTTTAATTGAAACATTGAGAGTTAATATTTTGAAACAACTTCACAATTGGAATAGATAGGAAATATAGCGAAGTGTTACAAAAGACTTCAGATATATAGTGTTGAAAGGAGTTTAAAATCTAAGATTGACTGTTTATGTCTGATATTTCACATATTTATGTCGTGAGTGGTCTACGGAATAAATTTAGGAGCAATTCTTTTCAACAGAGAAAAATTAATTCTTTTTATAGTCTGTTGTATCATACGTATGCTTGCTATATTCTGCTCCGATAGCTATAGCATTCGTACAACTTTTAAAACGCTATATGTTTATGGAGGAGTTCACTTATGTTGAAAGATACAGGAACTGTATATGTTCTTTTGCTTCGCCATATACTAAACCATCAAATTTAGAAATTTATTGCATTTTCTTGTACTACATTTTAATTTGAAATACGTGTAAATAATCTCTGGAAAGCAAATAGAAGTGGTGATATTTTAAAAGCATTTAGCCATTATGATATTCATTACAAAGTCAATATACGTAAATATATAAGTAGAGATATGCCAATAGAAAGACACACACATGTATGCCTACAGGCACACTTAAATACATACATACATGCATCTATGTATACATACATATATAAATACATACATACATACACACATATATGCAAACATACATATATACGCATACACATACACAGGCACACAGAAATGTGTATATGTATGTCTATCCATTATATGCAACAGAAGCAGGAAACAACTGCAATTTAAAACAAGGTCATAAGTATGAGACGTTTCTCGGGTGAGAGATGTTCTTCCAACGAGACCAACTCTTATGACCCTAGAATGATCAAAGTTTTGTGTACAAATGAACTTTTATTATACTCTATAAATAGCATAAACATTGTGCCTCTTCGATAGTAATGAGCATTTTTAATATTCACTTTGGACAAGAAACAGAGAAGCCTGATGTTATTGGAAAACAGTTTATAAGGAGTTGCAACTCAGTTATAGATCTTTTTCTGATTTACCCCACCATGATCAACATCTTCAAGGAGAAAGAAAAAAATACCTGGATACATGCGTGATTAAAATACTGGCATTTGCTAAACTACATCATATCTTGGCACCAAGACAGAAGACGTGTACACATGACTTAGATGATGAGAGGGAAAAGTAGTAGCACAGACCATCATTGGAACAAGATAAAATATCCATGCCCTTTAAAATAACAGCGGATAACAATGTAACAGTCTTTCTTCAAAATGATATTGTTAGGGCTCTGTAATAGTGGGAAAACGGAAAGAGCCAGGAAGCATGGATGCAAAATTGTCTTTACTTTTCTTAACAGTGCTTTGGAAACAAGAAGACATAAAGACTGGTTTGATTTCAAAGATATTGCTATTGATTCTACGTTAGAACATCACAATCAAGTACAGCAGGTTTCTTTCCGGGTCCCTGACACTAGTTCAACTCTGTTAAATTTAGAGAAATCAGGAGGGGATTGCGTCATGAAACTGCAATACGAATTTAGTGTGGGGTTGGTGGAAACAAAATGATAGGGCTGACAGTCGCTGCTGATTCAAGGGATGCACGTGGACCTCAGAAGAAAGGTTCCACTAAACTAAGATCAGCTGAAAAATTAACATCATTCCAGGAGAATTGATAATTACATTACCGCTTTGCAGAGCAGTTCCACCAAATAATCAATGCACCAGGGAAGGTCGAGTATACTCCCTGATGAATGTGAAACGCCACATTAGGCATGTTTCTGTAAATGATCCGTCAAACGTGTGAGATGTTTTCGCTAGTTGATACTAGATTCATGTTGTTGACTGCCGTTGCATCGTACGATTGAAAAAAGCTAGCATCATCCCTATGACAAGAAAGATCCAATGAATCGTGTTTGAAAGTCTATAGTAACTTTTTTGCTTCGAGAAAAACTTTAAAAAGAGTTTTGCTTAATATACAGAGGGAAAAGTACACGGGAGATCAACCTGAAACTCAATATGGCTTCAGAAGAAGAAGCACTATAGATATTGTGTACTACTAGCTCGCGTCAGGTCCAAAAGAAATAGCGTTTGGTCTTTTTTCATTTCAAGAAGGCATTAGACACTATGAAATTGGTTGAACCTGTTGCAGGTACTCAGGACATTTGAGTGCTCGGCTCACTCGTGTATTCAGCCTCCAACTCAATTGTTTAATGTTACAATGTAAGGCAAGCAGCCAGATATGTTTCAGTGCCAACATCATTCTCACTCTATTTTTTACAGGATTAAAAATAGACGTAAAGAGCTAAACCATTACATATTAGGACCTAAACTAGTAAAATGTGAATTACTTTTGGTGTTATGACACGTGACAGTGTACATGGAATAAATTTTACTGATATTGACGGAAAGACGGTGAGGATGATTATGGTAATGAAAAGGATGATGATGATGATGGTGGGGGTAATGGTAGTGGGGATGATGATCACGATGATAGTGATGAGGAGAATGCGCATACACAAGATGCAATGTACAGATTGTACATTTGGGACAGAATTTTAGTTGAAAGTAAATTTCCTCACAATAACGTCTCCTAACCAAATCAACCTCTGTCTCGCTTCTAAGGAGAAAACTTCCAATTATATCAATACAATATATGATCGTCGCTCATGAATACAGTGGCGTTTTCAAGTTCAGTAATAGGGCATGAAACCAATTAATTTACATCTGAACGTTCTAGATAAAATGCAATCAATAATATCACACTTCCCATACAATTTCGCATATATAAATATATACGAAGTTTTAACCGCATTATCCGATTCCAAACTCTCAAGCATAGACACAAATCCAGATACATCCCGATAGTAAAAAAAAAAAGAAACAGATGCAGACATACCTACAAAATTGGTCAATTTGAAACGGTATTCATAAAGGTGAGTATGGGATACATTAAACGATATACATTAAAACAATATTAAATCAGATCACTAAAACACACAACAATCAAAACAAGTAGGTTATTCTAAATCACACATAGTGGAGGATTGGGCTTAACAGAAAGTTACTACATTGTAAATTCTTAGTTGTGTAATGTATTTTCAATGAAGCCAATGTAGGAAGATAAGTACAATAAAGAAAAACAAAAAAAAATACACAACTTTTTTTTCTACACGTAAAGAAAAGCATAATCAAACAGGAAACCAATACCGAAAGAAATTTAGATAAGAAAAAAAATGTCTGAAATTTTTGAAATGCACAATATAGAATGAAAATGAACTTGCTCGATATTTGTTGCCTTGCTGACAGCAAAAAGGCAAACTTTGTAACGTAAGTTTTTTGTCCACCTGAAATGCTACCCTTAACAGAAAATATATTCAATTGAAATACAAAGACTTTGAAAGCATTAGAAAGCTAACTTTACTTCTATTCTCATTTTCGGAAAACTAAGTGATATATTAGGTGCCTTTTAAGTGAGTAAAATTATCGAAATTTAGATTGTCTATTTCAAGTTAAATAAGTAATCATTTCATATTGTTTAACTAAAAACTTATATTTTTAAGATATTCTACGAACACGGTATATATATATTATTCTATATTTATATTTACTTAAATAATATTCCATAGACAAAACATCGAGAAAATGTCCGTAACACACCAGCGAGTCATCTGACATAACTAGTTGAGCATCATACAAAAGGTGACCAGTTACATCATAAGGAGATATACCGGAATTAAGAACTCGAAACGAGAATGGGTACTACATCCGAACTTGAACAATGTAAGAAGCACAATTCGACATATTGTACAAATTACAGCAGCAGGAAATTTTTGCTCATTTTTCCTGGCGTATAAATAAAAATTAATCCATATTCATTACGCTTTTCATTAACTCAAAAACAATCGTCCATTCAGTATTATGCATATTTATGAAAGGCTTAATTATCTAGTTATTCTCTGGAATTGAATTATTGAAATACATTTAAATGCTCTACTGACTGAATGTTTCATGATATCTATTTTCTCTCTTCTTGAAATATTTACGTTTACTTATTTTCGCTCACCTGTGAAAGAAAGAAACTTTGGCAAAAAATAAAATACACACCTTATTTTTACTTTCATTGCATACGTAAATACCGACTCTCTGCGTTCAAAATCCGCCCAGGATGAAAGAGTACAAATATAGGGGCTTCGACTAGTGAAACTGCAATAGCGATGGACAATAAGTTATATGATATTTGTTGCCTGTCTTCGTTTTCTGATTTCAAATCCCAGAAACTTGAATGCTTAGGCAAAAATAAGCACAAAAGACAGTAGATGATGATTACACTAACAGTAAACTGTTCACGTAGTATATAATTATAATCATTATATGCTTATGATAAGATACAGGTATTCTTTCTACTATAAGCATAGGGTTTGAAAGCTTCGGAGTTGGGGCTACTCGATTACATAAACCCCAGTGCTCGACTGGTGCTTATGTTAACGACTCCGAAAGAATGAA
>NC_068988.1:70388374-70390519 GCF_001194135.2 Octopus bimaculoides | reverse complement strand
ATATATATATATATAATATTATATTATATTCATACATGTAAATATTGAATTTCTTTTTGTTTTGTTTCTATCTTGACCGTTGTTTTTAAGGGATTGATGGAAATTTCATACGTGCCACACGATTCTAATATCATTTAAGTTTTTCAAAACTAAGTAAAGTATAATTAAGCGACATTAATGTATACGTGTCTCCATCACAAGCATCACAACAGGATTCTCATATTTCTAATTTCTTCACCGTCATAGAAACTGAAGGAAGATTACTTACACATCGCAGTAATATATGTTATGATACCTTAGCGTCATCTAATGAATTACACATAGTATTTATTTAATCCTTTTGTATTATCATATACGCATGTTTCTCTCAAACATTGTAATTGCTTACAGCAGTATATAGTGTATAGTTAAGTTATGGCTTCAAAGAATCAATGAATGGATAATTTCAATAGAATGATGAGACTTGAATCAACTTCCTTTTCAATTCGTGTGAGTGAATCCGTAAGAAAAGTGATATAATTCCTATCAGAACTCTTTTCCATTCGAACACAGAGAGAGAGTGGAGGCGCGCGGCTTAATTGTGAGGCTGTTAGATTCATGGACGTAAGATTGTGGTTTCGATTGCTGGACCGGATGACACATTTTTTTCTTGAACTAAACACTTCGTTTCATGTTGCTCAGTTCACTGAGCTGGCAAAAATAAGAAATTCCACGACGGATCGGCGTCTCGTCCCGGTGGGAAAAATATACGCCACGGAAACCGGGAAACCGGCCCCTTGAGTTTATATGATTTGGGAAAGATCGTTACTCATTGTTTGCACTTTAGAAAACCAAAATTAATATGTGGTTTATTCCTACATATACAGATAGATGTACACACTCATAGGCTCTCACTTTTCTTGCAAACTCATAAATGCACATGCATATGTATACAGACATATTTTCAGAAACACGTTTACATACATATACGTATACACACGCACACACCACAAACAAAGTCAGACACCCTAAAAGATCACACATACATATTCACACACGCGCGCACACGCACACACACACACACACACACATACACACACACATTCATAGAAACATACATATATGTGCGTGTATTATGCATTATCTTTGAAATAAGTTCAAGCGAAGTAGATGGTTTTCGTAAACACATAAGCATTGAACACCGAAAATTAATTTTAGAATTTCCCTTTTTTAAGCATCGCGTTTCGAGCGTTTCGACCTCAAGTCTTCATCAGCTTTGTAACTGATTGATGATCTGCAGGTGAATCCAAATATGTGAATGAATTTGATAGAGAGAATCTTTCTCTCTCTCTCTCTCTCCGCTGTATCGCACGTTTGACGTACGATATAACGGGATAATAATAATGTCCTCGCAAATCGTTCTACTCAAAATACAGGTAATAACCTTTGACAATACGCATCTTATCGGCTTTACTCTTTTCCGAAGGCTCTCTGCATATGTCCATTTACATTGTGGCACAGTCCATTAGGAGCCAACCAATGGGGGTGTTCTATTTCCACACAACACACTCACTCTCTCATAATTATTATATATGTGTACGTGTGTATGTGTGTGGATCGTTGGCGATTTCTTTTCCTCCGTCGTCCTTTTACCTTGGACTTTCCTTCGTCTCCTGTTTCAGACGAGGAGCTTTGCTCGAATGTGAAACTACCTTTCAATCCTTCCCCGAGCGTCTGCTAATACTTTGCATCTACCGTGTCCTCACGTTGTTGTTTCTTCTTGTGTTTGTTCTTCGTTTTTTTTTGGGGGGGTGGTAATTACATATAAATATATATATATAACTACAATGAGATATTATAATAGTAAATCAATATATTATGATGTATTAAATACATTATAATATAGGTAACTATAGTAATTAAAATGAAAAAAGCAAAATTCATATATAAAGGTGCAAGCCACAACTTCTTGCTTCGGTGAAATAAACTCACTGAATGGAGAAGTTTGCTAAAACCCCATCATGTGATTTCGAAATTTAACCGACATGATCTTGTTTCTCCTCACGATTTCCATAATTTACTCCGGGTTAAAGAGATAGGTTGTTTATATTTATATTCATCTCTCTCTCTCTCTCCCTCCCCCTCTCTCTCTCTCTGTATATATAT
>NC_068988.1:70382937-70387751 GCF_001194135.2 Octopus bimaculoides | reverse complement strand
TTTACCGTTTTCGGTGTATTTCATCTTATCAAATATCAGTAAAAAATTTATAAAAAGTTGAAGTAAAAACAGTTTATGTAAACACAGTTTATCTTCTGTCTGGAGGTGAAGAGCATGTGTGGAGATTTTTCGAAAGAAGTCATCTCTCAATATAGTTTGGTATAGAGTTCAAATTGTTAGAGAGTGAAAGAAGGGTGTCTATTGTCTAAAAGAAATCTTTGTATGAACCTGGACACAAATTACTATAAAGACTTTGCACTCACAATGCTAGAGGACAACAACTATTATAAGAAAGCTACCCACTGCAAAAAATAAAAAATAATGGAAAACCTCACGACTCTTTTAAATAAGTATAACAAAAGCTTAAGCAGCAAAGACATTGACTCTTTATGCCAATTTAAATGCAAAACGAGCAACTTCTATGCTCTACTTAAAATTCATAAATGCACAAAAATAAATGATGCCTGTAAATCCTCAACAAACAAATACATACAACTAACACCTCCAGATGATCTAAATTTGAGACCAATCATAGCAGGCCCGGCATGTGAAACACACAGACTCAGCAACCTCTTGGACATCCTCCTAAAACATATACAGATCTGTATATGAGATGACCTAGATATGCTAGATTATCTGCCAAAAACGGTAAACATACAATTTTTACGTCATTTGATGTTGTCCGCCTATACACTAACACACCCCATGATTATGGAATAACTGCAATCCAATACTGGTTAGACATTCATCAATCTGAACTTCCTACATGGATAGAAAAAGGATTCATCATCGATAGGCTCAGAGTCATATCTGAAAACAAATTTTTACCTTCAACGGTTCGGATTACCGCCAAAATTCAGGAAGGGCGATGGTTACGAAAGTAACCCCCACATATGTCAACTTAATCATGGGCTTCTTCGAACAAAAAATCTACCACCGATCTCTTCTAATATTTGGTGACACGTTCCATATACAACTCAGAAACAACAAGAAAAGATCTCTTGGTGATTGTTTTATTTTATGGCAGGAAAATATTGACAAGTTAAGCTCAGCAATAACAATCAATTTACAACGGAGTTTAACCCCAAAGAACTTGCCTTTCTGGATATTCTAAGCAAAAACCAACATGGGAAGATATAAACGGACATATTCTACAAACCCACCGACTCCAAACAGTATCTTCTTTTCACATCATGTCACCCTAAACACACCAAATTCAATATTCCCTTCAACCTGGCAAAAGAATTTGTACCATAGTATCAGAAACCACCCAAACGTGAACAAAGACTACAGGAACTGAAGGATACATTTATCCAAAGAGCCTTCTCTCCTAGCATAATCACCAATGCAATAAGCAAGGCGTAAGAAATGGATATCAATGAACTTAAGAAAACAAAAAGCAAAAAAAGGAGAAATATCTTACTATTCGTGCCAACCTTCAATCTTAGGAACATAGAAATATTTGATCACATCCACAGAAACCTCCCCATCTTATTTCAGAATGAAAAAACAACAAAAATCTTAGATACACAACAGATCATCGAAAGCAAAATGCATCCCGAAACACTACAAGTCATTCTCACTGGAGCAAAATACAGACAAAATCTCCCAACCCTTAGGTAACAAAAGGCAGAACCCACTGGGACACTTGCCATTACGGAACTGAAGGTCCAGAATTTAAATTCAAAGATGGCCAAACCTTCAAAGTCAAGTCTAGTCTCATCTGCAACACAAAAAGGTTGATCTTCGTAATCATATGAAATGGTTACCAACATAAATACATAAGTCAGACGGGCGGATCGTTACGCAACGGGTTGATGACCCATTGCCAACAGATCCGAGACAAAAGAACAAGGAAAACTCCTGTAAGCAGTCACAATGCAACCTGTGCAGGAATGGTCTTACCAAATTTCAAAATATTTCCCCTCTACAAGTGCTCTGATTCCTTCAAATAACAGCAAAGACTAAAAGAAGACAATTTATCAACAAGTATAAACGTCAATTAAATATAGACCCAACCACAACCAATACATAAGACATTTAAAAACAATTTTATATATCATTTCCTAAATCATTTTTCCAATATTCATATGTGACAGCACACACACACACACACACACACACACACACACACACACACACATATACACACATACACAAAAACATCACAAACTCACACACAAATGCAAAAGAAAATATCACAACACACAAGACTCTGTACGCACAAACATACACTCAAACACACACATACACACCATACACAAGAAAGAAAAGAAAACATCGCAAAAGAACATAAACACACCCACACATACACTTACGCACAAATATACTCAGCTGGTGGCCACAGACATACACACAAGTGGAAACACTCAAAAGAAGACAGCTAACCAAAAGAAAAATCCTAATTCTTTCTTCAGCAAGATATTATTCACAAAATACACACCCATCAACACACAGCTGGTCATTTTTCAAAACATATTGAAAGGATATTCAACGCAATACACACACACACACAACACACACACACACACACACACACACACACACACACACACACACACACACACACACACACACGCACACACACACGCACAGAGGAGGACATAAACCCCATTCAATAAATGTTTTTTAGCCACTCCCCTGGCAAGAACACACAAAGCCTTCTTTTAGACAATAGACACCCCCCTCTAACACTTTGAACTCTATACCAAACTGTATTTAAAGAAGACTTCAACGAAAAATCTTCAGACATGTTCTTGACCTTCAGACAGCAGGTAAACTGTTTTTTACGCTAAATTTTATAAATGTTGACCGATATTCGATAAGATTAGATACATCAAAACCGGTAATATTTTCCTTATATGATTTTTAAAATCATTTTTATTAAATTTCCTCTTTAATTGAAATGTCTTAGCCTTACTTCTGTGCTATTTCCACCTCCATCTTTTACATATAAAAATTTGATTTGTATAGATCTCTAATCTGTTTTTCTACTATATATATGTGTGTGTGTGTGTGTGTGTACATAAATATCTCCACTTAATCTTCTTGTCAACAGAGTAGTCCTTGTGAAATATATCAGTTGTATAATGAAACTGAACATGGCTTAAATTGATTTATGTAGAAGTGAAATAGTTACAAGGTATTATGACATAAGTTGCAACTATTTCATAGCTACATTTTATTGCTATAATCAAATACGAATGTAACAAGAAATGGCAGTTTAATATCGCTACACGTTTCAGTTATGTCGCCATTTATTCAACAATACCTTTTACATACAGGTAAAAAAATTTACATCATTGCATAACCACTTCCTTTCATCAGGCGATATCCGATCTTTCGTTGATAAGATCAGATCAAGTCATGAAGATAAATGCATTTGAAAATATAAGTATATCGAAAGCGAGATTTATTTTAGAAAACAAAGCTTCTCAAAAAGGAGAGGAGATGTTTGGAATTACAACCAATGAAATAATCGCATGCCAAAGTTACAAAATTGGTGAATGCAGGTGATGAATTTGTGTGGTCATATTACCGTAACTCTTTCCATACGAGGACATTCTACATCTGAAAATTAATCAGGGAATTTTCGGGCAATATATCATTCGACTGTCAACAGCGTAACCTTACAGGCTGGTTTGTATAACTAGTGGCCAAAATTGACGCCAATATTCTGACAAAGTCGTAACGGCAATTAATGTATACTGATCAGAATGCATATTGTACGTGAAAAAGTGTACAAGCTTGTCAACAAGAGAGATATGAATACAATGAAGAAAAAAAAAGTTTAAATAAATAGGAGTACAAATTAAATGAATTCACCAATATATAGAAATATTTATTCAATTACATAACGGAGAAGTTTCTGTTGAAAGTGCACAAAAGTGGTAAAATCACAGATTTATAACAGCTTGCTCATTTTCTTCCCTTCGTCATTCTTCAACTTGCTGTTGTTGTTGTTGTTGTTAAGGCAGCGCGCTGGCAGAATCGTTAACACACCAGACAAAATGCTAAGCGGTATTTCGTCTGCTATTATGTCCTGAGTTCAAATTCTGCCGATATTGATTTTGCTTGTTTTTTTTATTACTTTCGATGTCAATAAAATACTTATCAGTTGAGTATTGTATCTCATTTAATGAAGAACACTCCCCACCATCACACACGCATTTCAGACTTTGTCCCTATATTGGAAGGGTTTATTATGAAAGTGATCAGCTGGCAGACCGGCAGCACGTGGGACAAAATGTATAGCGGCATTAAATCCGCTGAGTTAGTGTTCGTGCTTACCACCAAAATGACGCTTGAGCACAAATATAAGAATCCCAAGATACACGTCATGACTACCCGTCTTATAAGGGTAGACCAGACACATACTTCACAATCATATGCGCACGACATAGTTACCTCATATCGAGATAAACAGCATATGAACTTGGAGGTGGGACCCAGTTAGAATTTCCTTCAAGTTCAGTAGTTCATTTCACTTCGAAAAGTCCATGACCATGGATTTTGTAAGGATGATAAACGAAACACCCATCTCTTTCCAAAGGTGAATTATTCAAACCACAAATAATTCCTCTCAGCACATGGCTATGTTGCTCCTTTACTACATCTACTCTAGATCAGAGATGCACATATCGTCAGCCATTACGGAACATGATCGACTAGTTAGGCTCAAGCAAATGACAAGAAAGTCTGCAGCATTAAGTTATTATTATTATTATTATTATTATTATTATTATTATTATTATTATTATTATTATTATTATCATTATCATTATTATTATTATTATTATTATTATTATTATTAT
>NC_068988.1:70376939-70382927 GCF_001194135.2 Octopus bimaculoides | reverse complement strand
TTATTATTATTATTATTATTATTATTATTATTATTATTATTATTATTATTATTATTATCATTATTATTATTATTGAGTGAGAGAGCAGTGTATGCCATCACAGTGACACTGGAGTAAAATATATGAAGCCCACTATACCCACCATGACTACCCATCTGATAAGGGTAAACCAGGCACATGCATCACAAGCAGATGTGCGCGACATCCTGATATCATATCAAGATAAACAGTGCACGACCTTGCAGGTGGGGGCCCAGTTAAAATTCTCTTCAGTGTGAGTAGGCCATCCCACTCAAAAGGTCCCTGAATTGGGGTTAGTTTAAGGATGTTGAACGACGCACCCATGTTTCCAAAGGTGAATTATCGAAACTCCTAAGAATTCCTTTCAACACATGGCTATGATGCTCCCCCACTACTTCTGCTCGTGATCAGAGGTGCACATATCGTCAGCCACAAAAGGACATGCTCCAATGGTTAAGGTCAAGCAACTGACAAGCAAATCTGTGGTATTGAGCAGAATATTTGCTGTAACCCATCTCTTATACGAAAACAAATCTACATAATAACATTTCCAGTCAGTTAAGATCAGAAACCCTAAGAGCCACTGCCTGGTACTGTATCATCATAATCCTCATCACCATCATCATCATCATTATTATTAAGGTGGTGAGCTGGCAGAATCGTTAGCACGCTGGGAAAATTGCTTAGCAGCATTTCATCCGTGTTTACGTCCTGCGTTCAAATTCCGCCGCGGTCGACGTTGCCTTTTATCCTTTTGTGAACGATAAACTAAGTTCCACTGGAGTACTGGGGTCAATGTAATCGATTTAATCCTCCCCCCACCCCCAGCGCTTGAAAGGATTATCATAACTGTTATTGGATGAAAGAGCTGCACACGCCATCAAAGTGACGCGTGGTCCGAGAACATCGGAGCTCTCAACACCAAATTTCACGTATTTATTTATTTTTACCACCTCGGCGTTACGCTCGACGATACCTGGATTTGCAGCTGATGCAGAAAGGTCGGCGCTAGAAAACGTGTCGCTGCACATCATGTCCCAATGACAAAGAAAAAGAAAGAAAAAAGAAAACAGAAAAGAACACTTAGTCAAGACGTTTTGTGTAAATGTGATGAAAATAGTTTGTTATTTTGTTCATTCCTCCAGGGTATGAAGTTAGTAATTCATAAATATATATTTATTCCCATGTGTTTGAGGATTGAAAGTACAGTAGAGTCAGAATATTTTCTGAGAATTTGTGCTTTAAGGTATTCCTGAAAAATGCAACCGTTTGATGTAAAATGTTTGTGAAATTCCGTCGGACTTTTGTTATTGTGCATGACGTCATAGCTATGACCAATGAATTTTTTATTCAATTGCTTTTTGTGCAACAAACATAAATCAAGTGTCATGTTGGTGCATTCTGCTACGTACATCAACTATCTCCCTGAAATCAACTATGCCTTTCATCGTTTTGAGGTAAATAAAAGAAAGGCTCAGTTAAGTATTAGGCTCGATCGTATGGACTAACCATTTCTCATCAAACTGAGGTCATGGAGCGTGAATCAGAAACCCTTGCTGTTATTTTTATTACAGTTATTTGTACAAGGCGACAAGCTGGCAGTATCGTTAGCCTCTCGGATAAAGTGCTTGGCGGCATTTCTGTTACTTTACGTTCTGAGATCAGAGATCAAGTTTGCTTTTCATTTCTCTCAGGGTTAATTACTGGAGATGGTTTAACCGACTTACCCTAACACAAGATTTTTGTCCCTGTGCTCAAATTACGTATAACATTTATTCACATAATTTTCTATCTACTAATTTATTACTGTAGAAATTAGTGCAATTTTCTCTCGAACCTGATGATAAATTACAATTACTTCACATTGTGAAATTTAGTTTTAATGTCTGAGTAGTAATTTTTGCATATATATTATATACTTAGTAATTTGATACTGAAATCGAATTTTAATTATTTTGCGAAATACGAGAACTAATAACAGACGATGACAACAAAAATGGCAACTGTAGCATAAACATCAAGAAAACAGCTTTATTGCGCCTGTGAAAGTGTGTAATAACAGATATACAATAGGTACTCACTGATATAATTTGTAGATGCGGTTGATGTTTTTATACTATGAAATAATCGGTTTTTGCAAGATTTCTTTTTTCCTAGTGACATCGTCATAATTGAATAAGAGAAACGGAGATAAACATTTACGAAACTCCGCCAAACACCTGTTGATATACTAAAGATATGACTAAAAAATATTATATGAATAAGGATCTTAGAAATATTGTAGAGATAGACTACATTGCTTCAAATGATTTATAATATTGCTTGTCTGTTGGTTCAGCGTTGAAATTGTAGCTGTTTCGGCTTTGCGTTCGACACTTTCATGTCACTGGCAAATAAAGTTCATCATATACGAGAAAAAATGATATTATATTAACACATTTTTGCTATATAATATACCCTTGACTCGAATAAAAATTATTATGCAGATGAGAAGAAACAGCCAAGTGAATAATATATTAGTTTACAATTACCTAGATTTGTTCGCAAACTATAACAGAACGTCTGAGAAAGAATCTTTATTTTTCTTCGATCCTATCAAATTTATAAAGGAATGATCATATTAGAAATCTTTCTTTTTTTTTTTTTTTGCTTCTTTACTTGTGATAAACTATTCTATATAAAGTAGTTTATATGATTATCATCAACACAAAGCTACTAACGAAGTCATTAACACACACATGCTTACACACTGCGCGTGCGCACATGCACGCAGACACACACACACAAACACACACACACACACACACACACACACACACACACACACACGAAAACGCACGCATACGCACACAAACATATCTAGCCTCTTTTATTCGTATCAGCAATGATCTCCAAAAACCTCATATTGCTCTCACGTCAAATAAAATGGCTGACTTGTTACAATCATTCAAACAACGATTGCATTCGCATGAATGCAACTATGAATACATTCTATAAAAGAGTTGTTATTGTATTGACACCACTCTACTATTAAAATACAATATATCTTTCTAGCAATGTTGATCATCCATACTTTTCTTCGTTACAAACACACACACATGCATGAATATATATATGTATATATATATATATATGTATATATATATATAGGAAAATGAAAAAAAAGGCAGAATGCTAAACTGGAAGCATATTTTAATAAAGATTTCTAACCGGTTTTCATTGCGGAAGCAAATTATCAAGAAGAAGGAGAATGAAAATGTTTTTTACATATACCCATACATTATATTGTATTTGAGCTTATGAAGTTCAATAGTAGTTCATGTATATAATGGTAGGAAAAATAAGGATGCATGAGAGTTGAGAGTTTTGTTAGGTTTAAAAAAAGGGCTAAAAGTTTGTGTTAAGCAGGAAATGTGGTGTCAAAACAGGAAGTGTGTGTAAGGGGAGACAAATTTTTTTAGTTGTCAGTTAAGCAGGAAATGTGGTGTCAAACCAGGAAGTGTGTGTAAGGGGAGACAAATGTTTTTAGTTGGAGTTATGAACTCTTTTTCAACAGGAAGTTTGTCTGTTCCTAGAGAAATGGGGTGTAGTTTGTGACTTTTTCATAACGTTGATTGTCATCCAGCATGGAGATTACTAGGTTTCTATAGTATAATGTGTCCATTATTACAACTGCACTTCCTTTATCTGCTTCCTTAATCGTAATATCTTCATTATTTTGGAGTTCTATTAGTTCCTTCCATTGTGTAGTGTTAACGTTTGAGTTACCTGTCTGTTTATGCATGGTGTGGTAAGGGAAGTTCTCGATGTCGTTGCAGAATTCATCTAGATTTTTATTTCTACCTTTGTGTGTGATGTGCTCACTTTTGTTTTTGACTAGTGAGTCATCTTCAGTGTTGTGATTGGTTAATGCTTCTGTGAGTCTTAATTTTCTACAGAATTCTGTTATACTGTCCTTCACTTCCTTTTGGTTGGCTCTGCGTGGAGCTGGGGTGAATTTTAGCCCTTTTGAGAGGATGTCTATTTTTATGCTTGAGAGAGGTTTGGTTGAGAGATTCATTATCTTCGGTTTTTCGGTTTTTCAAGAACTCATCGATTAAGATCCACTATCACATACAGAAAAATTAATAATTAAAAGCACAATAAATGAGTATAATATAAAACAAAGTAAATATCATAAGATAAAGATATTATCTTTATCTTATGATATTTACTTAGTTTTTTATTATACTCATTTATTGCGCTTTTGATTATTAATTTTTCTATATGTGATAGTGGATTTTCATCGATGAGTTCTTGAAACTTGGTTATTTTCCCTAAAACTATATATTTTTTATATGTATTTTATCTATAAAGCTCAATTTAATTTTAATTTTTTATAAATTGATTTTAATTGAGATTTTACCTGTAATTTTGGATTTTGTCCCTAATATTATATATATATATATGTATATATTGGCCTCCCCCTGCACCATGGGTCCACTCCCTCGCGACTCCACTTGGAGCAACGCTATATTTTTAACCTTAATTCTTCTTTCCCCTTCGGACGGACTCAACGCAACCCTCTCCCCTTTACGTCTATGCAACACTTTGTAAACAAAATCAAATCAAGAAGAAATTACATAACACACCTTTGGATAAGCTAATTATATGACTTGAGAAATGATAACATTAAATGTTCGATTTCATGGTGTATCATTCGAACTGCTTTTTGTTATAAGGGTGGTAGAGTAGTTGTGGTTTGTGTTCTAGCTAAGGTATTGAAATTCTTTTATACTTAGTCTGATTATCACAAACAATGAATTGCTGATAATCAAATGTTCTTTATTTCTTTTTTTTTACCCCTCCCTCGTCGCCTTTACATTATATCCATTATTCTCTTGTTATTACACTCACTACATTTTTCCACTTTTTATCTCACCCCTTCCTACACGCACACATACCCACACACAAAAAATACACGCACCCATACACACATGTAAGCACACCTACCCCCCAACACACCACACACACACGACACATATGCATGCACTCACACGCTCAGACTCGCCCACACACACTTATACAAACGCACATACACACGCACACTTGCGCATACACACACACGCTAACAATCACGCAAACATACACACACACCCAAGCATGCACACCCTTGCACACATAACCCATATATACCCCCATTCACAAATACCTCCCACACACCTGACAACCAATACATACCCCCATTCACACATACCTCCCATACACCTACACACACACCTCCCACACTCCTTACATATATACCGCCCACGTACATGACAAACATACATGCGCGCCCTCACACACACATATAGACGAACGCACATATACACACACACACACCCATATATACGCGCACGCCTACATACACAGCCGCATACACATGCACATACATACACACAGGAGTGCACACACAAAATAACACACATACCTGGCACACAGCCTTACGCTCTCACACACATACGCACGCACACACATAAACACACACATACACACCTCTCACATACACAAAACCACACACACACACACATACAACATACATACACATATACACACATGCACACAAACACACATACACACATGCACACACGCACACACAGCTCTGACATACACAATACTCACTCACATACATAACACACACGCAGGCACGAAAGCATACACAATATACACATACACGCACGCACAAAAAATATACACACACGCGCACACGCACGCAAACGGAAACACACATACAGACACACATAACACACACACACCCGTACCTAACACTCACAATCCCACACACACACGCACACACACTTCTCACCAACACTACACACTCACACAGACACGCATACAATCACACACACATGGGCATAAACAACACACGCACATACAATAGCAAACGCGCGTACACACACGTACACAGCAACGCACATATACACAACATACACATACACACAAACACAC
>NC_068988.1:70375458-70376128 GCF_001194135.2 Octopus bimaculoides | reverse complement strand
TATATATATATATATATATATATATATATATATATGAGTGTGTGCATGTGTGCGTGCGTCGTGCATGTTTGTGTTTGTGTGTGTGTTCTTTAACGACGGAACTCGATAAAGCTATTAATAATAATGTTGTCTGTGGGGAGAATCATATTGCCTGAAAATCTAGAACTCACCGGTTTAATCTCCACTCACTTATAATTTATGTTTCTTTTCTTTCCAAAATTTCCGTTGCTTTTGCAAACTTGTCAATGGATGTTGACTCTGTCCGTTATCGGAGATGCGTTCCTTCAGTCTGTTTGTAAATATTGTATTAAACCCCACTCTTTTGAACGATGTCGTATTATTGGGTACCGAACCTACATCTCTAAATATTGGAGATGCTCTGTCATTGGCCAGTTGCTGTCCATCGTTTTTAATTTTACTATTTAAACACTACAGCTTTATCTAGAGTTTTAGCTATTTGGATTTCTATCGTTAAATAACTGTATACGTACACGTACACGCACGCGCGCACACACAAACACACACAAACACACACACACATGTGCATATATATATATGTATATATACACATATATATGTGTATATATACATGTATATACTTATATAAATACATACATATATATATATATATATATATATATATATATATATATATATATATATATATATA
>NC_068988.1:70370971-70373471 GCF_001194135.2 Octopus bimaculoides | reverse complement strand
TAGAATTTCTACAACTTGTTTTGAAAATATTCTAAAATTCTGGAAATAATCACGAGCAAATATTTCAGTGCGCCTCTCGCTATTGGAAGCGGTATCTGTCTGACATCAAGTAAATAGAGCTATAAAACAGCTTTTTCAGACAGCGCAATCATTCCTAATTGATCCCGTGATTTCAAATATTGAGGAATAATTCTTAAGAGATTCTGTACGCACCGTAATTATCGATTTCTTTTTACAAATAAAATTATCACAGTCCGATAATATTGTTGTTTATTTCGAGCACAGACGCCAGATAAATATAAAAGACAAATTATATTTCAATAAAAGCTTCTTAATCAATAAACACAGTAAAATATTTTTGTCACAAAATATACGTCAAACCAAAGAGCGGAAGCTGATGTTAAAGTAAATTGATTGTTTCGCTTTGTCATTTGCGTTCGGTTCAATATATCACTATGCTTTTAACTCCAAATGTTTAACTCTCTTTCCCTGTCCCTTTTTCTCTCCCATCTCTCTCTCTCTCTCCCTTTCTCTCGCTCGACTAGATTAGGATATGCACAATGCACAATGTTACTCTTATGTGATCACAACGTGCACGGTAAATTCATTAGCTAGAGATTTAAAATTGTGTTTAATGAGATAATCAATTCCCAAAGTATAAAAAGCAACGAAGTAAACTTAGGAAATGTTACATCATTTATTTTACCCACCCTTCAGGAAAATATAGGCATGTTTTATCCCGAATGAAAAGAGACAAATCTTACCATTAAGTTTTAAGTACAAAAACTTGTTTAACATAAATAATAGGTCAGTTACACTTGTACGAAAATGCCAGCCGTATAATGACGATAAAACACAATTGGCCAGTCTGTAAACTATTTGCCAACTATGTAACAATCAGTAGCAGAAAAGCAATGAGAAATGTTATATCAGTATATGCGGAGGCAGATTAAATGATGCTGATTCAACCATATATGCCCTTTCATGAATTACAGCAGCCTTAACCTAGACGATACCCGTGAGAGCCATTTAGGTATGATACTGTGAATCATCGAAGGCTGCACACAATGCAGAAAAGGGGGTGACAGCTATACGCTACATTGTGAATAGTTGAACAACGCCAACAGTTTCGAGGTTAGCGAGATTGTTGACACTATCGAACCTAGTACCTTACTGGTACTTTATTTTATTGGCCCATAGAGAGAAGAAATGTAAAGCTAACCTCGCTGGACTTCCAATTAAGAACATAAAGTAGTGTGTGGACATTGAGTAATTTCACTGAAGCTTCAGTGATCTTAAACATTAACTAATAGTTGCATTAACTAATAGTTGTGACTGAAGTTACCTTGTTGTTATACGTTTGCATATGCTTAACCTGGTATTACAGAATTCAAAGCACAGAATTATATATTAAGCAATCACATTGTCTGCGTAAGGAAACTGAATATATTCAACGCATATAGATTTCCAAGCATGCGTGTGTATGCATCTCTGAGCATGTTTATTCGGAGGTAGTGTGGGTAATATATGTGTATATTTACATTACATACATACATGCGTATATATATATGTATGTATGTATATATATGTATGTGTATTTATTTATGTTTATATGCATATGTGTGTGTGAGTGTGAGTGTGTGTGTGTGTGTGTGTGTGTGTGTGTGTGTGTGTGTGTGTGTGTGTGTGTGTGTGAATGAGTGAGCTTTTCCGATAACCTTGAGTTGAAAAAAGATATATGACGAAATAAATATATCGAGATTGCTAACTGATAATATGCTCTGCCTGATATTTAAAATGTGTTCTCATTGCACAACGCCTCAATCGCTGCCTAGCAACACACCAATAATATCCCTTCAAGTATTCAAGTTTGTAAGTATATGACACTACCATCCGACTTCTTATAAAGCATAGAAGTGTATGTATTTATGTACCAATGTACACAAATCTAAATATAGCCTATTGTATATCAATCAGAATTTCTTTGGACCTGTTTTTATGTGTCTCGGTTTTTGCTTATTTATTGTATCTTTATCAGATTGATTTCAAAGTAAACTCAACAGTTTCGCATACTCTAAGACAATCACTTTCAGTATGCACTAAACTTAAAATAAGTTAAAATGAAGATTAAAAATATAGTAAAAAAACTGGTACATTTTTCTTCTGAATGTTCAAATTACAGTGAGAAAATAATCTAATATACAACGCGAAATAGTACAACTAGCAAGATTATTCTATCACTCTACTGCTGCTTTTTTTCGCGACCGAAACGTAGCTGGAAATTGCTGCAGTGACATTTAGTTTATCTGAGATTGTTATTTTATTTGCATGCGCATTTAATTAAATCACCAAGTATTTTCTAAAAATGCCAAACATACAGTTTTTCTAAGCCCTGTAAAAGAAATCGGAAGGTTGAGATGTCAGTCAGGCGTTTCGTAACATTTTTGAAGCCAGAAAATGTTCAGCACTGCCTTGTGTATAATATATGTATGTGTGTGCA
>NC_068988.1:70368721-70369242 GCF_001194135.2 Octopus bimaculoides | reverse complement strand
CTCCAGAATAACTTGAAAACAATGAGCTCTACTAATTCCTTCTATTGAAACACTGAAGCAATTTTAACTCGTCTCTGATGATGGGACATCATTTATTTCCCTGAAACAGCTGTAAGGCCACCTTGCTGTCTATAAATGTCCAGGAAATATCAAATTGCCTTGGCCTTGTAATGTTATTTTATTTAATACACACACACACATATGTATGTATTTATGTATGTATATATATACTAGACGTCTCAAAGGGACAGTTTTCGGACAAAGATCCACGGTTTCAACATTACATGTAGATTAAGCGTATAGTATTGATCATGCTTACATTTAGAGCCGCTTTTTTGGCATAATTTGAATTCACCACTGAGCTAATTACTTGTCAAACATCTAAAAATATTCTCGATAATATGTAAGCTAATACAGAGGCCCACGTTATACATACATACATATATACATGCATGTGTGTGTGTATCATATACATGAATACATATATATACACGCACATACGTATATATATATATATATAT
>NC_068988.1:70358398-70367995 GCF_001194135.2 Octopus bimaculoides | reverse complement strand
ATAAAAGAAAATTCAAAAGCTAAACATTTTGTTTTTGTGTAAAAATTTCACTTTTGTATAGCTCATATGATAGAACTCATCAAGACAAGTATCGTGGTACTAATCTTTTCAAAAGATATTCAAAATAACAAAATAATTATTATATTAGCTAAATGTGGCAAAAGTATCTCAAACAATTTTCAAGTAATATTATTACAGTTTACAGTACTCAGACGAAGTGCTGGCGGCGTCGTTAACACCCAGGGTGAAAACTACGCGGCATTTCGTTTCTCCCTACATAGTCAGTTCAAATTCAGCCAAGGTCGTCTTTGCTTTTTTTTTAAATCTTTTCGGCACTCGATAAAATGAGTATCAGCTGAGCGGCCTTCTGCCAAAACTGGAAACCAATATTAAAAATGTTTGATTCAATTCAGTACTTAGGTATCTTGCAAAGATCTACTTCATATTCATAGAATACACTATATTACAATAAATATATATTGTAATAGATATCATTTTATCCTGATGTGGTAATGAAAAGTGAAAGTGACATCCAATATTTGCTATAGGTTTTTGTCTTTGATTTAACAATATGTCTATGTATCTATGTATCAACTTTTCTTTCGATCTATGATCTCCTTTTATTTCTATTATTCTTTCTACCTCTCTCTTCAACTGTAGAAGAGTAACAGTAACATCCACAGGTATTTGCTGAGAGAGAGACAAACAGAGGGGAAACAGAGAGAGAGAGAGAGAGAGAGTGAGACAGAGAGGCAAAGAGACTGAATAATTGTCATACAGATAGATAGATAGATAGATAGATAGATAGATAGATAGATAGATAGATAGATAGATAGAAAGATAGATAGATAGATAGAAAGATAGATAGAAGGATTGCGTGTTAGTTCTCTCTTCTTTACCCCCACCCCCGGTACATATTCGCATTGTTTGATAGTTCTTCATGTCTTTTAGTTGTGGGGAAAGACTGCTTTTTCTTTTTCCTTTTGCAATTTCCATATTTCCAACGGCTTTATCATAATTCCGTCGATAACGAAAAGTTTTCTCTATGAGTATGGTTTCATTCTCTTCCACTATTATCCTCTATCCATTTCCTTCCTTCACCCAAACTATCTCTCTAAATCTCTATGCATCTTCCCGTCCCTCAACTCTCCCTCCTCTATGTCTCTTGCGTCTAACCGTCCTCCTGCGTTCCGTTTACTTTAGTAGAAGAAATCGACCGGGAAGCCTAGTGCTTATTCTATCAGTCTCTTATGCTGAACTGATAAGTTACGAGGAAACAAACACACCAACGTCGGTTGTCGAGCGATGGTGGTGGTGGTGGTGGTGGTGTTGGGGAACTAACACAAACACACACATATAAATGAACACACGTACACACACACATATAAGCGATGGGTTTCTTTCAGTTTCCGTCTACCAAATCCACTCACAAGGCTTTGGTCGGCCCGAGGCTATACTAGAAAACACTCTATAAAGAATAGAGTTGAATTTCGTGTAGCCACCTGCTAGCAACTTTTCTCCCCCACCCATTTTGTATTGTGTATTACATTTTTTCTGAGTTCTTTTCACAGTTATACTCCGTACGAAATTTGCATTAGTTTTTGTACGAAAGAAAATGAAGGGATGGGGGTTTGTTTGTAGTTTGTAGAGAAAACATTAAACGCGCACGAAAAAAAAACAGTCTTTCCCTACAACTAAAAGACATAACTAACTGTGAAACAATGCGAATAAGTATCGGGGATGGGGTGGGGAGAAGAAAGAACTAACACGCAATCCTTCTCGAAATCCCAGAATGAAAACCTAAACACCTGAAAGACTTTCCCTCTGTTCATTACTAAATCTCTTTCCTTCTTCTTCATTGTTGAAAGTAAAGAAGCTAGAAAAGATCGATCGTATTTCACAGTATTTGTCATTTTAAATGACTGAAGCTTTCCTATCTCTTTCTTTATCGCTTTATCTCTTTACTCTAAGGTTAAAAGTGTGAATGTGCGTAGCTTAGTGGTTATGGGAATTCGGCCCACGATCGTAAGGCCATGAGTACGATTCCCGCCGGTGCGCTGTGTTCTTGAGCAGGGTGCTCTACTTCACCTTGCTATAGTCCACTCACCTGGTAAAAATGAGTTGTAGCTGTAATTCAAAGAGGCCAGCCTTGTTGCATTTTGTGTGAGGTTGAATTTCCCTGAGAATTACGTTAATAGTACGCATGTGTGCAGAGTACTCAGCCACTTGCGAGTTAATTTTACGAACAGACTATTCCGTTGATCAGATAAACAGCAACCTTTTAGTCGTAACCGATGGAGTGCAATTTTAAAAAAAGTGTGAAAGGAAAGGACTTGTTCCATTACATAAGGCATAAATCTGATGAGGTCGAATCTCTGAGAACTACGTTGTTGGTATGCGTGTCTGTAGAGTACTCAGCCACATGCGCGTTAATTATATCCTGGTGTGGTAATGAAAAGTGAAGGTGACCTCCAATATTTGCTGTAGTTATTTGTATTTGTTTTACCAATGTGTCTATGTATCTGCTTTTCTTTCGATCTATGTATCTTCTTTTCTTACGATGTATGTATCAGTCTACTCTAAAGGTGCTGATAAACATGTAAAAACGCATTTAAAAACAAAAAAGAACGCCACCTTCCTTTCAGTTACGACTCACAGACTCTCTCACTTTCTGTCCCTCCTCTCTCTCGTTTTAATTTGAAAATGTGTGTATGTATCTATGTATGTACTTTTTTTACTTTTTTTTTTATCTATGTATCTATTTTTCTGTGGATCAACGTATTTACTCTGAAAATACTGATAAACATTTAAAAAACCAAGAAAGGGACGCCACCTTCTCTCACTTCCTCTCTGTCCCTTCCCTCTCTCCGACTTTGTCACTCACTTTAACTATTATTCTCTGCTTAACATCTTTTATTTCTCTTCTTCTTTGTACCTCTTCCTTTAAGCTTTTTACCTCGTTCTTTGAAGTATGTGCGACACACACCACCGGGCGGTACGTACAAAAACAAAATGTTAGCGTATTAATATCATTGATAATAATAATAATAATAATAATAATAATAATAATAATGAATTCTGCAGCAAATAACAAACATAACGGACGTGTACGAGTGAAGATGGATTAAATCCGTGATCCTCGGCAAATAGAATTTATGAAGCAGTAAAAATATGAAAGAAAATTGGTCCCTAATGTAAATTAGATCAGGATACCGAAATATTTCTCTCATATATGAAATATAGGTGCTGTGAGGCATGTTGTCGTAGAAAAACAAGCGTATGATAATATAAACATGTAGTGATTCGACTTTCCTATGCGTGAATTGAAGCAATACGCGAGAATGCGATATCGCTACAGAAAAACACTACAAATAATAATCGGATATGCAATCTAATCTCTACAAGAATTCACATAAATGTAATGTTTATATAATTCACACATGCACCCATACACCTCGTACATAAGCAAATTAAAAGAGACACATAATAATAACAATAAATATAAAATGTAACACGTCTTATTTTAAATGGAAAAGAAGAACATATACTCGGAAAAAAAACTTCGAAAACAAATAAAAGCTAATTTTTATCTATGGGCTTGAGGCATTTAAGATACGAAAACAAAACTAACATACAACAAGAGACAGTGACCGGCGGAAAAGTTACCTCTGAAGAGGAAGGCCCCACTACTAATGTCACTGCCCAAGCGGAAAACAAAACCAAAACAGAACGGTGGGCTGATGACGACAGTAGTTGGAGCAAAGTTACAATACCAGTGATAGTGCGAGCACTTGAAATGACCAGTAAAGGAACTAAATATTAGTTGAGAATGATCTCTGAATTACCATTCTTGCAGAGAACGCAAAGGATACTATTAAATATTAATTACAAACGCAAACACACTGTATATGAAACGAAAGAATGGTGGCAGAGGACTAATTATTGTAGACCATTGTATAAGGAGTGAAAGGAGAACGCTTTCCGAGTATTTATAAATGGTAACAAAGATCTGCTGCAGTATACCGGGACCCATAACATTATTGATATTTTTAAATGGTGTAGATAGAACGATAGGGATAATGATAACCACTGTGGTTATGGAGGCGACACAATGCAGGCACGTTATATATATATGTGTGTAAGTACATACGTGCGCACGTGTATATACAAATAAAGAGAGGAAGAGAGAAATGGGGTCTTAATAACGACTCTCGTGGGAACTCCATGAATGAATCATGAAATCATGATGCAACGCAACAATGAAAGAATTAACGGTGAGAATGAAGCTATAGACGATCATTCTGAAGGTTTCCCGCTCGGCACATCCGAAACTGCCCGCATCAGAGGCAGTGATCTGGCCTCGGACGGTCGTTATATCACGACAAATCACATACACTGTGTGCGCAAAAAAAAGTGTACGGAGGAAGAGTACGATACATTTGTTGAATGTCATGACAGCAAAGCTGGAAAGAATTCGCGGAGTAGGCCGATGTATCTTGAAATTGTGGATGGAAAAGATGTGTCCAAAGTCACAAAATAAACTAATGAACCAAGTGAGAGTAGTTAGGAGGAAGGGTTCCTTAACTGGAATAGCAATATCTCGGATCAGTGAGAGTCTGAAAGACCCTGCGGATGGGCTACAAAGGATGGTCGGAGTTGAAAACAGAGAGGTAGGAGTTGAAAGCAGAGAATAGAGTAGACAGGAGGAACAGGAAAATGGTGATGAGGCTGTTATGGATGAGGAGCAGGAACGTTATACAGTGAACTCTGATAATGTGGTGGGTGGACATGCAAGGGAAATGGACGAAATAGATAATGAATTGCTTGAAATTCAAAGACGACTTACAGAGTTGAGGAATGCTCCGGAAGAGAAAAGCCCCACGAATATCAGAAGGGTTAATAGGAGTATGATAAATAAAGTAACACAAAAGATAAATATTGTTATACCATACATCCAGACAGAGGACATAACAGAAAGAAGGCATCTTCTCCGAGCTATTACACTACTTGTTGAGGAGAAATTACAACTTAGGAGAACAAAAGAATGGTGGAGCAAAAGAACCATGGTGAAAATGAGGCATTGAAAGGGACATACTGCTGGCAGAGCAAGATCTAGGAAAAAATTGAGCAATGGAAACTGGAAAAATGGGAAAAGAAATATAAAATACGGAAGAACGGGTTTGATGCAGTAAAAGAGTAGTTAAAACAGAGCATCGTTGCAACAGACCAGAAAATCAGAAGATCTGTGAACAGAAATAAGCAGTTCAAGGAGAACAGATTGTTCAAAAATAAACTAAAGCAATTCTTCCGAACGTTAGAAGTAGACAATGGGGAAAATTTAGCTCCCGATGCGAATCAAGCCAAGGAGTTCTTAAGCGGTTTATGGGGAAACAATGTGGTATATAAAAGGGATGCAATGGGGATAGGAACTATCAAGGCAGAATTACGAGGAAAGAAACAAAGGAATATTGTCATAAGCACGGGTGACGTGAAAAAAACAAGTGGATAAAGTGCTTAGCTGGAAAGCCTCCGGACCAGATGGGATTCACGGCTTCTGGCCGAAGAGATGCCACGTGGTGCATGAAAGACTAGTAGCCCAATTGAATGAGTGTGTCCAGAAAGGTACAGTCCCCACGTGGATGGTGACTGGGAGGACAACGCTTATAATGAAAGATAGAAGAAAGGGGAATATTGTGGGAAACTACCGTCACATAGCATACCTAAACATAATCTGGAAGATGCTCACTGGTATATGTACGACAAAGACATACTTTCCTAGCACAAGAAGAAATCCTATGAAGGGAACAAAAAGGATGTAAGAAGGGTTCTCAGCGTACCAAGGATTACCTGGTCATCGATAAAACAGTTTTGAGGCATTGTAAAAAAACATCATACAAACATGTCTATGGCTTGTATTGACTTTAAGAAGGCATATGATATGGTGCCACTTTCTAGGATCGTTGAATACCTGCAGATAGTTGCTGATAATATCACAAATATTCTGATGCATAGTATGAAAGAGTGGAAAAGTAAATTGTACTCAAGTAATGTATTTATTTCAGAAGTTAATATCAAAAGAGAAATCTTCCAATGTGACTCGTTTTCTCCATTACTGTTTGTAATTGCACTAATACCTATAACAGTGACACTTACGAAAGTTAAGATGGGTTATCGATGTGGGACGAAAGGACCGTCATTGAACCAGCTTCTGTTTAGGGATGGCCTCAAATCGTTTGGGAAATCTCAAAAACAGAGAGTCCCTAACCAAAACAGTCCACAAATGTGGTATGGACATCGGTATGGAATTTGGGATTACCAAATGCTCAGTACTTTATATGAAAAGAGAAAGAAAGCATCCTGCATAGGATTGCGGTTACCATCAGGAGAGACTATGGGTGAACCCGACGGTAGTGGGTATAGGTATTTAGGGATTCTGAAGCTAGATGACATTCTACACAGAGAAATGAAAGTCAAGGTCAGCGAGGCGTATCAAAAAGGGTGAACGCTAAAAATCTGATTACTGCCATGAATATCTCGGCAGTGGCGGTGGTCAGATATAGTGCGTCCATCCTAAAATGGACCAAGGAGGAGATATCAACACTGGATAGAAGGACAAGAAAGTTGATGACGCTGCATGGGGCGCTACACCCTAAAGCAAGTGTAAACAAACTGTATATGAAAAGAAAGAATGGTGGAAGGCTAGGATTGGTAAGATTTCCATTTAGAGGAGCAGTGTTTTGCCAGCGTGCCTTGAAGGAGTGAAAGATGAACGCTTGCCGAGTATTTGATAAAGAGTGATGAAGACCTGCTGCAATATGCCACGAAAGATATAGGTATAAATGCAGATAAAGGAAGAGTTTAACTAAAGAGCTGAGGAGAATAGAAAAGAAGAGAAAACCTTCTTGAAGTGAGAATGCATGGACAGTTTGAAAGGAATACACAGGACGTTAAGGATAATACAGCATCATGGGCATGACTTGAGCGAGGTGATTTGAAGCGTACCACCAAACGCCTGATCATTGCTGCACAAGTCCAGGGTCTCGCTACCAAATCAGTGAAGTATAACAACTATAAAATTTCTGACTCCCAGAAATGCAGACTCTGTGGAAAAGTGTGGAAAATGGTAAGTGGATGTGATAGCCTTGCACAAAAAGAATACAAGCGCCACCATGATAAAATGTGTGTGTGTCTTCATTGGCTCTTATGCCGTAAATACCTATATGACGTAACAGAGAACTGGTATGAGGATGTACGAAGTTAAGTTATGCAAGAGGATTGAAAAGTAACGATACTCTGTGATTATGATTTTCAAATGGATCGTGTAATCGAGCACCGTCGGCCGGATATTGTCATATTGAATAAGAGAGACAAATACTGTCAGATCATTGATGTAGCTATACCAAATGACATGAATTTTGTGAGAGGCTGAAAATCACCAAGTACTCCGAATTAAAAATGGAAATGGTAAGACTGTATGGACTGCGTGAGGGTAATGTAAAACTGATACCAGAGATTATCTGAGCTTTGGCCTCAATCCCATTGAAACTTCAAGACTTCTTAAGGCAACTGGAAATCCCATGCAAAATTGACGTCTTGCAAAAAGCAGCCTTATTGGGCACAGCGCACATCTTAAGGAAAGTATTATCTGTCTGAGGTCCTTGTTGTTACTTGACAGATAGTTAAAGACTCCGGTGCATTTTTATCTACACACTGTTACGAAGGAATAATAATAATAATATTGATAATAGTATTTTCAAAATTTACAGCAAGAGCAACAATTTTGGGGCAAGGGATGAGTCAATTTTATCGACCCCAGCTTTCGACTGGTACTTATTTTCTTGACCACGAAATGATGAATGGCAATATCGAACTCGGCGGAATTTGAACTCAGAACGTAGATATGGATGAAATGCCGCTAAGCATTTTGCCGGGCGTGGTAATGATTCTGCCAGCTGGCCACAACAACAACAATAACAAAAACAACAAAAAAGAATACAATAATAATAACAATAATTATAATGGTTTCAAATTTTGCCACAAGGGCAGCAGTTTTGGGGGAGGGGATGAGTCGATTACATCGACCTCAGTGTTCAAAGGGTACTTATTTTATCGACCCCGAATGGATGAAAGGTAACGTCGACCTTGCTGGAATCTGAACTCAGAACGTAAAGATGGACGAAATGTTACTAATCCTTTTGCCAGGCGTGCTAATGATTCTGCCAGCTCGTCACCTTAACACTAACAACAACAATAATAATAGCCCTACACTGTAAATAATAACTATAAATACATTTATATATATATTAAACTGGTCAAACATCTATCGAACGAACACTTGATATTTATTTATTACGAACATCAAATTTAGATTTACAAGGAAAATTTTCGCCGATTATGGCTTCGACAGACTAATTCTTATATATTATGGCTCAGCTCATGAGTGGGGCTTATTGTATGCGAATTAGGTCTGGATTAATAGCGTGTTTTCGTGGCCTATATATAACAACTTTATTGATTGCTTAAAAGATATCAGCTAATATAAGGCATATTAATTTGTCTAATAAACAACACCTGAGAATTCGCACTGGATGTAAGCACGAAAAAAAAAGAGGAAAAGAAGAATTAGAAAATGAATATGTGGGTGTATGTATGTGCAAGTGTGTATATGTATAAGCTTATACACACACACACACACACACACACACACACACATTTATGATGGATTCTCTTGTCATGAACGACAAATGAGGGTTCAGGAAAATAAGCGTTAATCATGTTCTATGGACACGAATGGAACAAGTTGAGGTCTCAGTATTCTTGAGTGCTTGTGGATCATTTACTATCCGTTTTCTTCAGTGGAAGGATAGGACTGGTAAGGTTTCTATTTAGAGGAGCAGTGTTTTACCAGCGTGCCTTTATGCTTGCACGAAGTTGATCCCGATGCTGCAGTCGACTTTGCTCAAATCTTTGAACTGAGGAGAAGCAGGACTGGCACCAGGTCCAACGTTCTGCTGCTTTTTCTCAAAAAACAAAAAAAAGGGGAATGCTACATCGTTTCAGCTATATGTGTGTGCGTTTATGTGTGTGTAAATATACATATACATACATATGTATGTATGTATGTATGTATGTATGTATGTATGTATGTATGTATGAATGTATATAATGAATTAGTTTCAGGAAAACAGACAGTATAGAATATCCTATTTTTCATTATTATGTAGTCATTTATGTTCTATGTTCACTTACGTAACGTTTCCGGTTCTATCAAGGTGCATCTTCCACATATTTTCGTGCATTTTGACGCTTCAATCTATCAAGGGCTTCATCAGAGCATTTTGACCCCTAATTTCATTTCTTGTAAATAGAAAATAATTTCAACGAGGAATAGTTAAACCAACCAACTGAAGGTACATAAGTTCAAGAATGTTAATCAGTAGTATCAATCGGTAGCATATTGGTACCTGATTGCTTATATATCCTCATCAATCAAAGCTTTTAGAAAATTCTGGTAGCTAGACTATATATATATATATGTGTGTGTGTGTGTGTGTGTGTGTGTGTGTGTGTTTATGTGCATATATATATATATATATA
>NC_068988.1:70357113-70358117 GCF_001194135.2 Octopus bimaculoides | reverse complement strand
TATATATATATATATATATATATATATATATGTGTCTAGAGTAATTATTGTATTAAAATTAAAAGTAAAAATATATGTAAATATATATGTAAATATATAATATAATAATAATATATATGTGTCGGTTTAAAAATTTTGAATCATATTTTAAATTATTTTACGATCGTTTCACAAAACGGCTGTCATAATAATGGAATCCTGTATTGATAAAAAATTATAAACAACTGTTCTTTAGAGATATAAATTTTTAGAAGTGTATAATTTATCGAATGTTTTTTTTATATAGATATGAAGTAATAATATAAAAGGTGATTGTTTGAAATATTTAAAAATTAAAATTAAAACATACTGTTTGGCATTTTGATAAGTACACTTAATGCCAGACTTTAATCTATATTTTCGTATTTTCTTCTTTGGTTTGTCCCCAGTAGTGATTCATAATATTTGTGTGTAGAATCCATTATATTATCTGTAGATCAAGTTTGCTATGATAATCTTGTGTTTCATATATACCGCCTTGGTATCACCTTTTATATTATTACTTCATATCTATATAAAAAAAAAACATTTGATAAATTATACACTTTTAAAACTTTATATCTCTGAAGAGCAGAAGAGTTGTCTGTAAATGTCTATCAATAGAAGATTCCATTATGAGGACAGCTCTTTTGTGAAACGATCATAAGATAATTTAAAATTTAATTCAAAATTTTTAAACTGACATATATATTATTATTATATTATATATTTACATATATATTTACATATATTTGTACTTATAATTTTAATACAATAATTACTCTACACATATATAAAGCTTTCCGATGAATTTTCCAATACTGATTTCATGATACTAATAATAATAACTTATAAAAATGTATATACAATTGCTGGTGTTAAATACCTGAATACTCTAATAGTATTAATTCTTTGATACAATAGACCACTCAATATAAATTCAGTATATAATATTCTCTTTGAGTATATTCAACTAAAGATTATAT